>NC_054702.1:36239825-36293505 GCF_016097555.1 Gigantopelta aegis
GCCATTGGATGTCAAAATTTTGGTAATTCTGACAAGTAGTCATCAGAGGAAACCCGCTACATTTTTTTCTAATGCAGCAAGAGATCTTTTATATGCACTTTCCTACAAACAGGAAACACATACCACGGCCTTTGCCCAGATGTGGTGAATGGATGGAACGAGAAAAATCAATCCTGCGATGAATGGATCCTCAAGGTGGTTCTCAATCCGGCTGAGCTAAATCCCGCCCCTGACTATGACAACGTCACAATTCCACGATGAAAAAGACCCCAGCATCACTCAGGAGGTGGGCCTGTGTTACTCAGTAGAAGTAGAAGCACGCCATATTCAAAGGTATGGAGTCAGGGTTGGGTTATTATTTTACTCAGACAGATTGACAATACGTGTATGTATGTATGTATGTATGTATGTATGTACGTTGTGATGTTTTATTTCAGCTTTTAAATATTAATATTATTTATAACTTTTATATTTAATCTGTAGAACTGTGATTTAAAAATATAAGATTTCTATAATGAAGAGGGCACGAGTCCGTCCAGTGTTTAGTACTATATGCTACCATAACTGCAACCTTTCGTCATCAACGCATTTATTTAGCAATATATTGGTCATACATACTTGACCCATTCATTCAGTTTGAAGAAGGATCCTCCACCTCTGTGTGAGCACTGTCAGTGTACTCTGACGGTACGCAACATTTTGGTGGAATGTAATCATCTCAAGGAAACAAGAAAAGATATATTTGGTCAAAGAAATGTTATGGAATCCTTTCGATTCCATCCATAACTTTTATTACAATTTTTACGTGATGCTGACTTTTATTCTAAATTTTAATTTTACCTATCTGTGATATTGGTATTTTTGCACAGTTCTTTACACTGTGTTTTTATTTAACTCTTGAATTTTTATATTGATGTGATCATCACTTTATGTTTTGAATTTACCATAGTTTGACACCCAATAGCCGATGTATTCGTCGTGTTGGGGTGTCGTTAAACATTCATTCATTCATTCTTGTCTAATTGTTTATGCTCTATAGTCAGACATTTTAAAGGAGACTATACAAGTTTCGTTTTGCAGTGTAAGGCCTGTCTAAAATCTATGACCTCAGAATCAATGTAATAATGTTACTGCCAGAGACGTTTAATCACTTTAACCCTGTCAAAGTACTAGTAACCCTCTGACCCTGAAACTTAAATGTTGCTATGATTCGTCCTCCGTAAATAAAACAGATCGAGATAAGCTGGCCAGGATCAAACTGTTAAGTATTTATAGCTTAATCTCTGCCCAGTGATAAAGTTGTCATGTCCTGGGGTAAGTACATTCATGGCTGAACATATAAAAATGAAAAACAAGGAAGTAAGGTTGACATTATAAGCCACTGTTAATACTGTGTAGTCTCTCGGAGACAGCAAGGTCCAATTCTATCTTTGTAGAGAATGTACAAATTGTACACGTACTAAATACATACACATATTTTATTTATTAAAAACCAAACAAAACCAAACAGACCCCCCCCCCCCCCCCCCCCCCCCCCCCCCCCGCCTAAAAACAAACAAAAACAAACAAACAAACAAACAAAGCAAAGTTATACTTGTTTTAATGACACCACTAACGCACATTGATTTATTTATTTATTGGATGTCAAACATATGCTAATTTTGACATATGATATTAGCAACATTTTTCCATTAATAGCAGGGGATCTTTTATATGCCCCATCCCACAGACAGGATACAACATATATACCACGGCCTTTGATATACAAGTCGTGGTGCACTGGCTGAAATAAGAAATAGCCCAAATGGTCTCAACAAACAAACCAAAAAATACATAAACTATAACAAACAAAACAAAATAAAACAAAACAAGGCAAAACAAAGCAAAACAAAACAAAGCAAAAACAAAATTACGGAAAATAATGAATTATTTGTTTGAAGCTGCAGTCTGGAGTAGGTTTTATTCCTATTATTTTACAACCAGTGTCAAATAGGGTCTGAAGACTTGCTGACTACGAGTACTGGTGAAACCATCGGGTTCGCATCCAGGTACCAGCTCTCACCAAGAGTTAGTTTTAACGGCTCAATGGGTAGATGCAAGGTCACTGCATTGCAGACAACGCATACATCTGAGGCGCCAAGGACAGCGTGTTTGAACAATAATTTATTATATAATCAGATGTCTCCGTTATATATAATATAATTAATGAATGAATGAATGGGAAAATGTAGCGGGTTTCCTCTGAAGACTATGCTTGAGAACTATCAAAATGCTTGACATCCAATAGCTAATTAAACAATGTGCTCTAGTTTGCTTGTACTATACCATTCTCCCTTAACATCGATAGTTACTACAGTATTTTACGTTTTATTAATATGTATGTGGAAAGAGTTCACATATAACGTTTTTTACCTTTATTCATAGGGATGAATCTATTAGAAATACTATTTCTCGTTCCAGCCAGTGCACCACGACTGGTATATCAAAGGCCGTGGTATGTACTACCCTGTCTGTGGAATGGTGCATATAAAATATCCCTTGCTGCTAATCGAAAAGAGTAACCTGTGAAACGGCGACAACGGGTTTCTTCTCTCTACCATACGTCCGACGCCATATAACCGTAAATAAAATGTGTTGAGTGCGCCGTTAAATAAAACATTTCTTTCTTTCTATTAGAAAGAAAACGAAGATATATCTACTGTTTCCACACCTTCCCCAAAACACAGTTTGTTTAAACGCCAACAAAAATAAATGGTTATGCCCACTCTTTGTAAAATTATGGTAATCCCCTACTTTGCATTAAAGGGACATTCCTGAGTGCTGCAATTTCTAACATGTTAACGACTAACAGAGACTTTTTAATAATTGTAATTACATATCGAATATATTGTTCTGCATAAAATATTAGTGGCTGTATATTAAACGTGTTTCTGATCGTACGTACGAAATTATTTGAAGACGAAATCCAGTTTGGGCTTCTTGTAAATATTAAGATGACCAAAAACACATTGACTATGCAGACACTGATATTCTAAACAAGAAAATATATTTAATATGTAAGTTTAACCGTAGAAATATTCTATTAGTCGGAAACATCTTACAATGCAACCAACTCATATATATTTCGGGGGAATATATAATATATACATAATAAGAGTGATGCAAACCTATATAATTTGAATAAATAAATAGAGGATACTCCCCGAATGTCTTGTGATATCATAATTTATCAGCACGAGTTGATACAAGTATGAAATCCGAGTGCTGATAAATTATGACATCACAAGACATGAGGGGGGTATTCTTTTTATCATCCATTATCATTATTTTCATTTGCGACAGTTTTAAATAATGTCAGTAATGTGGGTTGAATGTCAGCGGTAGACTCGTTAACTAGTAGAAGGGCAGTGGCGTGACGTCACTAATGGTATGTTTAGCGCTGAAATAGACACAGTGACGTAATAAAACATTGTCTTGTGATTAAAATTTGACCAATCAAGATTATAAGAAGCGGAGATATCGCAGGAGATATGGCAAATTATAGTGCCAGCGATATCTCCTATAAAAGCCTTTAATGGATGATAAATAAAATTATTTCTTTTCAGATTTTTTGCTAATATTTTGAACGTTAAAAGTTGAACAGTGACTTGAATTGGGACATAAACCAGCTCTGGTTGTCAACTCACATGTACTTTCGACCGATATAAAATTGAGGATGGTTGGGACACGGCCTCAGTGGTTTAGTGGTTAAGCCTCCAGACATAAGGCTGATAGGTTTGATTGACAACATATTTTATTGTACAAAGAACAAAATAATCGGGTACAAGTTTGACAACCTACGTGGTCCCCTTCTATATACGTACAATATACATGGCGCATCCCGGTACAGGCTCCTAACCTAGAACGAGTTTAACGCCGCAATGGGTAGGTGTAAGACCATTACACCGACCTCTTTCTCTCACAAACGTACTTGATCCTAATTGGATGTAAGCACGAACATATTTATAAATGAATGAATAAAATGGGAGACGATATTTGAGAGAGAGAGAGAGAGAGAGAGAGAGAGAGAGAGAGAGAGAGAGAGAGAGAGAGAGAGAGAGAGAGAGAGAGAGACAGAGACAGAGAGAGAGAGACAGAGACAGAGACAGAGAGACAGAGAGACGGAGATGGAGAAAGAAGATATAAATAATACCTGTAATTCCATAATTCATTCCTAATTTTGTAGAAGAGGTTGACTTAATCATTGAGCTAGTCGTTGAGGTATTCGTTGAAATACTCGACCGTGTAGTTGTTGACGTAGTCGTCGGACATCTTTTACGTCTGATCTTAGCTACAACTTCCCCACAAGCGACCGTTACTGTTTTGTTGTTCGATGCTAAAGAAAACAGAAAACGGGTTTCATTTTGTTATTTTTGTGGTACTGAATTGTTTATACGTGATATATGCCCATTTGTTTTTAGAAAAGTCACTTTCTATTTCTCATGTGTTATAGCTTTACAATTATTATAATGACAAGGATTTGTCTCGACATAATACTATGGTCTGATCACGATGGGTTTTCTTGTTTATGTGTGTTGTGAAATTAATATATCCACATGTTTATAGTTCGACTTTCAATGATAATGTCACTTTTAAAGTTTAATCATTCGAATTTGTAAAATAGCTAAAATAGCTAAATAACATATATATATCGTTTGACAACCAACCTTGTGAGCGCGTTTTATAAGTATACATTAAAGGCGCTCTGTCACGGATGGTTTACCTAATTAATGACCTAACAAAGTATTATCTAAAAATATATACATTTGATTTGTCGTTGAAAGTACTTTATTAAACCATCTACATAACTACTATAACCCACTTATTACTGATATTTTATAAAAAAAAAAAAATTGAATTATGTCGACGGTCCATAATTCAGGAAAAAATAACGGCTATTTGGAGCGAAGAGGTGTGACGTATTATGTTTGTAGTCACGTGATGGGCAACCCTCGAATAACTGCAATGTCAAAACGATTTGCCAAGCTCGTGTAACGAGAACGCTTGACCGCCCTGTGCAACGTAGGGTAAATCGAAAGAAAAGCAATGAAAATAAGTTACAAAAAATATATAAACATGTACTGAATGATAATAAGCTTATACATTAATTTATTTTAGCAACAGAAGCATTTTAAACGGCGGCGATCCCGACTAGTTAGGCCTTTGCATGTAGGTACAGGTAAAATTATCGTTTGTTGTACGCGGAAAAATCTAAACACCTAAACACCGCATTAATTTTTCAGTTTTTTAAATTTATTATTATATAAAATATGCCATAACCCCATGGGTAATTACAACTGGCTTGGGATAGGAATTATTAATTTTTTTAAAGAATACTGTGAACTAGACGGTGTGTATATACAAAGTGGCTATATATACGACGGCCGTGTATATGGCCTCCGCTAACGAGGGCTGCCTATAACCACAGCAAAAATGTATATTGGGGGTAAATAAGTATTTCATTCATCCATACCGAACCACTTGGAACAAAAGGAATACATACTAAGTACAGACAGCGGAATGGGGGTTGAATATGAATCTATTGTACGTTTTCCATAGACACCTACCCAGTGTTTCTGCCGGAAATGGTTTTGGGGGTATTACGCTATGAAATTAAATATTTACAATGTGTTTGCTGAATGCAACAGCAGTCGATAGGGGGTATGGGGGCCTCCCCCAGAAATAATATGGGTTAGGTGTAGGGTTAGGGTTATGAAAATCATACAGTAATAATAAAGAGTCATTAATTTTGTCAAAAGGTTAACTTAATTTTTTTTAATCTGCAATAAAATTTGGGTATGGCGTCATACCAATTTTACCCTGCTACCGTATATGAATAGCGTAATATTGCCCCTGCAGTACTATAATAATAATAATAATAATTATTATTATTATTATTATTATTATTATTATTATTATTATTATTATATATGAATGAATGAATACATATAAATAAATAAAAGTATCAGCTTCTGAGATTATCTGAAAAAGAAAATAAATACACACCAACTACGGACAGTACACAAACTAACAGTGGGGGCTTGTAACTGGAAGCAGTCGGAAGGAAACGTGTTACTAGTATCTGTTTTCGAACCGTCAATGTGCCATTATTGTTACAGATAAGCATAATTAATAACTATGATTCGGTAACAGTACTAACAGTTTAGCTAGTTTCGCAGATCGGTACGGTTAGTGACTTAAATATGGCGGCATTCTCAGAAGTATTATTATTATTATTATTATTATTTTAAATTATATATTAGCCACGAACTGTATTACATATAGCAGGCGGTTTAAAGGAGCTCTGTCACGGATGGTTGACATAATTAATGACCTAACAAAATATTATCTTAAAATATATACATTTGATTTGTCGCTAAAAGTACTTTATTTAACCATCTACATAATTACCATAACTCACTTATTACTGATATTTTGTAAAACTAATTGAATTATGTCAACGGTCCATAATTCGGAGAAAAATAACGGCTATTTGGAGAGCAGAGGTGTGACGTATTATTTTGAGTCACGTGACGGGCATACCCCGAATAACCGCAATGTCCAAACGGTTTACCAAGCTCGTGTAACGAGAACGCTTTAACGTCCCCTGCGACGTGGGGTAAACAGAAAAAAAATAACAATGAAAATAAGTTATTAAAAATTAATAAAAACATGTACTGAATGATAATAAGCTTATACATTAATTTATTTTAGAAACAGAAGCATGTTAAACGTCGACAATCCTGACTGGTTAGGCCTTTGCATCTATAGGTAAATTTATCGTTAGTCGTACGCAAAAAACTCTAAATATCATAATCACAAACATCTTAATTTTTCACCATAACAGCTGACTTGGGATAGGAATTGTTACATTTTGAAAGAATACTCTGAACTAGACGGTGTTTATATACGATGTGACTATATATACGACGGCCGTGTATATAGCCTCCGCTAACGAGGGCTGGCTATATTCACAGCAATCAGATTAAAATTAGCTCTACTGGGTCTACCCTGGTAGATCTAACAGCATTGCGTGGACTCCCATGTCCAGGTGACATTTCATCTATAAATAACAATTCAAATATCAACCAATTATACTTTGCCGTTTATAGTGTTATTTGGTTGTATACAAATTCTAAAAATATCGGCGAACTTGTTTGTCTATTTCAACATAAAAAAAAACAGTGGAGAAAGTGCAGTAATAAACTCTGGATTGTATATTAGTATAAACAGATTTTATTGGCTATACCATCACGGTTTTTTGTTGTTGTCTTGAAACGAATTTTATATAAAATTTTATATTAAAATTAGTTTCAGTCATACTTCGTAATTCACCCGAATCATTTCGTACACCCTCGGCATAATCCCGAATGTTTTCAAATTCTTTTTAAATCACTGGCATGATTTTGCAAGTAAGGTTTTGATTGGTCGAATGAAAGGTCAACTGGACATGAGCTCCAACGGGCAGCTGTTAGATCCACATGTAATATTGGAGCTAATTTTATTTAGATTGTATTCACAGCAAAAATGTATATAGGCAATAAATAAGTATTTGATTGATCTATATTACCGAACCATCTGGAACAGGAGGAATACATACCATGTACTGTTCGAACAGTGCCTTTTCTGAACAGGGGAGACGGGTGGTGGTGTATATGAATCTATGAATAGCGTAATATTGCCCCTACAGTACTAACAAAAAATTAATAATAATAAATAAATAAGTAAATAAATAAATAAATAAAAATAAAAATTACAAATTATCAGCTGCTGAGGTAGATTATGTGAAAGAGAAACTAACTTCGGACAGTACACAAAGAAACAACAGGGCTTGAACTTAATACTTTTTCTCTGATTGCAATTTTGAGGCTCCTTACGTAAAAAAAATTTAAAGTTAATTTTACCGCAAATAAATATGACTAAAAGGTTATTTCGCTGTATTTAGTCATATTTCAAAAGCGCAAAATTACAAGGGGCAATAAAACTCAAAATACATATTTTTACACTGAGACCACTTCCGGGTCCCCTTCTAAATGTGTTGCCAAGTCTCGGCAGTTGTCGTATATACGGCCTCATCACTACGAGTCTGTTTTGCTGTATTGTTGTGACTTTTCACAAGAAGATTTCTAACTTTTTAAAATGAAGCGTGTCATGGAATTCCCTCGATCGTAGTTCAATTAAAATGTTTTGGATCATACAATAACTAGGTTTGGTATTCCAAATGAATGTAATTTCCATTTATAATCCATATTTAGAGAAATAAGGCCCACTAAATCCGTGATTGAGCGCCTTTTAATAACACGTATTTTAAACATTTCCGATTTAAATAGACGTTTTGGCTGTAAATACAACATTGCACACACTTGCAACAACACTTGCGACATGGGCACGGCCATGACAGTTGAATCTCGAACTAGTAAAGCATATCAATACTATTATGAAGGATATAATTATTATTAACCGTTACTGTGTATATAGATATATCTTAAATAAAGTATTATTGTGTATAACATATTAGTTATTTTATTTCTCATTTATAAATATATACATATTTGTTGTTGGGTCTGGGATGTAACCGTCATTTGACTTCCAGCTATAAATAGCGTGACCCAACTTGATCACCGATTGCTCAAAATGTAAGGTTAACTTTATTTTTGGTTCAGAGTATTTATGGGGGTTTTCCAATACTTTAAAGACACTGTAATATTATCTAAGGTTTAATTTAGCAATAATTATTTGTTGGTGATTGATATTTGTTATAGAATTAGATATGTAAAAGAAATGTTATAATAATTTTATATAATATTTGGTTCTAAAAGTTATTTATGTTAGTAGAATAAATATGTAACGGTTTCTATTTGTTTATCATTTATGTTTTTGAGAAACTAGCTTTAAATAAGCGGTTTCGCTACAATGTGTTTGTGTTTGTTGGGTTATTTATTTATTTTTTGTTTTATTATTATTATTATTATTATTATCATTCTTTCTTCTTCTTTTTTTTTTTTTTTTTTTTTTGGGGGGGGTGGGGTGGGGTGGGGATTGTGCTGATGTGTCGTTACGCATTCAATTATTTATACTGTATCCTTTTTACTGCATGTCGTTATGAATACTAACATTTCCTAATAATTATTAATTATAGATCACGCAACATTTTAATAAATGCCCGCCTAAAGACAAATCACCTAGCATACCTCAATTGTACCTGTGGCGATGTTAATTGTTTTAGAGGGCCGTGTGCAGCTTGGTTACGTAATACCCCCGCGCGACGGTGGTAGTCCTGCGTCCCAATACACACCCAGACTAGGTGCGGAAGCCATGTGGAGAGTGGTTACGTAATACCTCCGCGCGACCATGGTATCTCTGGCGAACTAGGCGTCGATCAGTCTAGGCTTCTAAGAAAATATACCGTCTCTGGGAGTTGTGGAAATATCACATGATAGGTGATGTACCGCGTTGTGCCCCCAGGCGATTTTCGCTGTCTGCGGACTAGTCTGAGATTTTTGAATAAATAGATAGGATTTTAGATATATCGGGCAACATTAATCGGTCACTTGAACCAGCATACTGAACACTGAACTAGGAGCAGTGATTGAACATAGGAATAAGGTAGGAAAATCTCCTTTGTTGAACAAATAGAAGATTATTGTTAGTTCTTTTTACATTGCTTATCTTATATTATTACTCTCACTTTCTTATTGCTCAACATTTAATTTAAAGTATCAAACTTATACCATTAAATACCTAAAACAATTAGTTATCATTATTTATTATCAAACTAGCGTTAAAGTAAAAACAAACGAAGTAATATTTATCAAAATACACCAAACCCGGCTAAACCAGTGCGAGTGCGAATTAATTTGTACAGGCTAAATACACTAAGAGTTTCGAGCATGTCCGTCCCGGGTAGACAGGGGCTTGTCCAGGGACAGAAATAAACTAAGCGGATCTCTAATCTAATTAAAGGAAAAAATTCGACTCATTAAATTTGGCGCTAGATTAGAGCGGGTGGTCAAAAAGACATTAGATAGGGGGGGGGGGGGAGGGGGGGGGGGGGGGGGTTAGGATTGAAAATGGGCCGAATTTTGAAAAAAAGCAATTATTTGTTTTTGTAAAAAGTTAATAGAATAAAAAAATAATAAAAAAATTACAAGCAAAAGTAAAAGAATGACTGTCGGTCGAATATGTTATAATTTGGAGCATTTTAGAAGGGACAGCCAAAAAATAAATAAGAGAAAGAAGAGAGGATCGGACTATTTAATAATATTTAAAAAGAAAGTAATTCGACCATAAACTTTGAACGAAGGTGCTAAAAGTTTAAAGTCCGGATATATATGTCCACGTGAGTGCTCGTTAAGGCCGTTTAGGTTGGTGTATACTTCGGAGAGGCTGGAGATTCAAGGAGTGCGGCCGTTGGTCTTTCGCGACGTAGTGTCTGAAATCACTGGAGTAGCCGGGGCCGCCAGACTGCATGATATCTTGTGTATGGATCTGTTGTCGATCTTGGCGAACAAGATGCACTGTCTGTAGGTTCTGGTCCCTACGGGGCGTGCCGACTACTCCACGTATTCCACTAAAGATCTTGTTGTGTAGCTCGTAGCTGCGCCGCATCCAGTGGTCTCCAGTCCGCGTTGAGGTATCCTCCCGAAGTCGGTGTGGATCCCGCGTGTTCCCCTGCATCTACTGGTTGCAGGTGGCGTCGAAAGAAGTCGTTGATGGCAAGGACCCCTCCGGCGTGTCCGGGGCGGGGCTACCGGAGGCTGCTTGGTCTGGCTGGGTTGGTGTGGTGATGTCGCCTTCCGCTTCGCCGCCGCAACCAACAACAGGATGTCCGGTGCGACTCAACGGGGAGCGGTCGGATAATTGACGCTGCACCGGAGGCGGTCTCCGGGGAGTGGGAGGTCGGTGGGTTACCCCGCCCTTGGAGGCTGCACATCGCGCATGTCAAGGCTCGAATACGGTGATCCGGGGATGAATGGCGCCGATGGCGATGCGTAATCTCGGCGAAACTCGGTAGGGGGCGACGACAGAAGGGACCGCCGCTGGCGGTGGAGCCGCCAACTGGGTCCCCCCCCTCCCGAGCATCCCTGGCACGGGTTTCTTCTTCCTCCTTCCTCTTCACAGTACCCGCCGTTCTTCTTTTGGGAGGTGGGTAACCGCTTATACCAAAGACACGGTCGCCCGTTTGTCCCGGTATAGGTAACCGGAACTCAGTAGAGCCCAATCTGGCTGATCAGTACCCCCAGGGGGGGGGGGGGGGGGGCAACGAGAGAGCGCCGTAGGATACGTCTACTCGAATCGCGAAAACAGTTGGAGTCCCGGCTAAACCATTTAATCAGTTACGATTCATTATAATACAATTCTCAGTGGCTTCCGTTCAGGTCCGCAATAAAACCCACTTGTCTAAATATCCATTCCGCTGTTGAGCGTTAGGAAGTTGGACGTTTCGTCGTGCGCTCTTAACTTGCCTACCCACCTGGGGGAACTAAATGCAAGCTTCGGAAAAAATGCTTGGGAGTTCCGCGCGAGTTACACCGCGTGACTGTGATACCGCGACGCGGACTCCAGAAAGAAGACAAGAAGAGGAGAAGGAGGACGGAACGTGCGCCAGGGGCGGCTCAGGCGGGGACCCAAGGCGGGCGGCTCAAACCGCCCAGCGGCGGTCCCGTCTGGCGGCGCCGCACCCACTAAACTTCGCGACGAGGGGGACGTTGCCACCAGCGGAGACCCACTTGGACGCTACGGCCAGTCTACTGAACACCGCCATGGCTCCGTCGGCCGCCCACCTCCTGCGACGACTTCACGCCTGCGCCGGTGCAGCGGTCAACTTTACCGACCTGCTCCCCGTTGAGCAGGCAAGGGACCCCTGTTGGTTGTTGCGGCAGGGGCGAAGCGCCAAGGCCACTACCACCTGCCATTCAGCAGACACGGGACAAGCGCCGAGCCGAAACGTACCCCCCCCCCCACCCAGCCCAGCCGGAAGACGCATGGAAGCTTCCAGTCAAAGAAGACAAGCCAGCGTTCAGGCTTGCGTGCAGGGGGACACCCACAGACCCAGGCAAGCTGATGGGGAAGTTCCTCAACCAGGCCTGGAGACCACTGAAGGATGGGTACCGAGTCGCACACAAATCTCCGGACCAAAGGAGGCCACTCGGACTCGTTGTGACCCAACGGCGCCGAGACTGTACCGGACAGCGATCCTGCTACGAGGAGACTGGATAGGCCAAGACATACAACAGGATCATTAAGGCTATCTCGGCGCCGTGTACCCCAGGTCATACCGCTATTATGGACAGAAGCACGAAGTCCCGAACTTGACCAACGGGACCCTCATCAGCTCGCCGTAGGCGTCAACCCCTTTTTTCAGGACACATAGATTGGACTTAAAACTTTAGACCTCCTTCAAAATTTTTATGTAGAAATACTTATGTTTTTAAAATATTATTACATAGTCCGATCCTATCTTCTTTTTTATTATTTTTTGGACGTCGTCTAAAATGCTCCAAATTATATAAAATATTCGGCCGAGCAGTCAAGTCTTTTTATTTGTGGTTCAAATGTTTTTTTTATTTATTATTTACTAATTTTTTTTTTACTATTGATATTTTCAAAATTCTGCACATTTCAACACCCCACCCCCCCACCCCACACACCCCATCCCGAGAAGGCCACGGATATTGTCGGAGGTACTCAGGATGAGCGTGTTCGAGGCCCAGTTATCTAATTTCTTTGTGACGATCGATCTTAAGCTTAGGCGACCAAAGTTCATGAGTAGATTTTTTTTTTTTAATTAGAGATGCGCATCAAATTTTTAAAGGCCACTATTAATTTTGGATGTAAATTCCAAATGACCCTATTGGTTAGGTTTATCCTGTCCCGAGTCAGACCCCCCTTCCTACGGACGGCCGGACTCGGGATAGGCGGGGTTCGAAACCTAGTGGTATATGGACCCGTTGAACCAGTTACGAAGCTAAGCTAAGCTAAATATTCATTCCTTGGGAATCGCTACGATTCAACTTCGAATAACGGTACTAGCATCCCGATAACTTCTAAAAACCACCTACGATATAATCAACGTTACAAAAGAACGCTCAAATACAGCTCGAAAATACAAATGGCTTACCTCCGTCAAAAACCAGCCCCATTGCCGAAACCAAAACAGCCAACGACAGTAAGTTAACGGAAATCCACATACAAACAGAAGTAAGAGCCGAAACCAGCGGAAAAACCGATCTCCCCCAGGTCCCCCTCTCACACCACCACCTCAACCCTTAAAAAACCAACGCGCGAACCCTTAAAGCAAGCAAAAAAAACGGTCAAAAACAGATGTAAATACCGAAGTCGAATTTATCAGCCTTAACACCCACCTCAAAAAAACACGGAAAACTGCCCGGAAGCCTCGCGTTTAAAATTCTAACTAGCCCGCCCAGCCCCAACAATCCCCGTAGATCATTTAAAAGACAAGAGGGCCAACATAAGCCAAAAATCTGCGTAGGACACTGACAAGGACTCTGACATAGAGGTAGAAACGACGTCCACACCAGAAGTAACGACGCAGCCAACAAATTCGAGTCTCTAGCCACCCCCGGAGAAGAAGCCACAAAAAGGCAAAAAAAACGGTAGCAGGGAAATCAATCAAAAGGAATCCGCCCAAGTAGTGTTTAATACAAAAAAAACAAACCATCTACCAGTATACTTATTTACTACGGCAGCAGGACAGTAGAAAACTTACAACGCCAAACCAAAGGGGGAATTCCCGACCCTATGTTCACACCCAGCTAACAACACGGGGACACCCTCATTAAAGGATCGGAGAAGCCCTCAAAACCCTAGGGGACAACCTTCACCTCAAAGCCAACCCAACTCGGATGAAACAATGACAGTTCATGGCAAGGTCCGGACTCGGACTAGAAAAAATGGAAAACAAAAGTACCCCAATTAACCTTAAGGCCGACAATCATCAAGAAACCCCAAAACCGATAGCAAATAGGTTCATAGCCCAATAAAAAACCAACTAATGGCAAAACAATCCCAACCGAAATACCTGCCATAAAAAACTTATTTCGAAATCAAGACAAAACACAGTTAAATCTAACTCTGACAAACGATAGCCAACCAGCCATAACCGCCACATTACCAGCGGCGAGTCAACAGCCAACAACGGACTCGATAGAAGCAACAGATTCTTGCATCAGTGTGCACACAGTAGATTTCTTGCCACTTTTTCTGTAATTTTTGCAAGGATGAAGAAGAGGAAGTATGCGCCTGCTCTTCTCGAGCTACCCCCCCCCCCCCCCCGGTGCATCACGTACACCGGGCCACGGGCAACCGTGACCTTGGTGTACGGCGACCCAGTGAAGAAACCACCCAGGAGGAGAAGGAGGAGGAAGACGGACCCGCGCCAGGGGCGGACCGGGGGAGGGTCAAAACCGGTTAGCTCAACTATGCGGCCGGCGATTTTTCCCGTTGTTTACCCCACAGGCACCGGGTCAACACCAGCGAGGCCAGTGTTCCAGCTCTTGCGGATCCAAAGCTGTCGACTCGCCAGTGGCGGACTCGGGCACCTGAACCAGGGCCCTGATGGAATCGCCCCCCACACTCCAAAGACTTCAGCCCCCGGGATTCCAGCGTTGCCACCTCCACTAGGAAAGAATGCCGCTGTAGAGGCCCAGGCCCGTCTTGTGGACGTTGGGGAAAAACGGAAGGCGATTGTGTTACCAGGCGAATCCAACCACGCCAAGCCAAGTCCGCCGGACACATAACCGCCGACCCATACTTCACCTCCAAACAGAAGATCCGCCCTCTGGAACAGCCTTGAGTCACCCCCTGCAGGCAGGCAAATTACCAACTCGCTTACTCGAGGCTGCGTCAAGATCACATTGGGGGAGGGTGCCAGCTACTTTGTGAGCCACACCAGGATACGCCCCCCCCCCCCCCACTCTCCCCAACCTCTGCCACAAACGAAGGAGAATACTCGGTGCGAGGATAGACAAGATGAACAGAAGATACCAACAGGGGCTTAGCATCTCCCCCTCGTGGATTGTCTTTACCGTTCGCCGGAGGGAATTTTCCACCAAGGGGAGCTTCTCGATCGAAATGGACAACCCGACCTCAATCCACCGCGTCATTTAAGAACTGTTTGCCGGGGGAAGACTTTACCGTACGATTCACCGAGATCATCGCCAAGTCCACACACCGGCACGCCCTCCACCACTCTGGATTCGGTCCCTGTTCATCGCCTCTCCTTGACGGACACCACGCTACCAACCCTTTCTAGGACAGGTACCACAAACCTCCTTTTTTGGGCTAGAGGACTTTAAACGTTCTAGAAACAGTTCAAAAATTCTTATGTTTATTTTTTTATAATTAGTCTAACGCATTTTTATTTTGGCGCCGAATCAATTGACTCAAAATCACCTTAAAAAACCTTTTGGCCGAGCAGTCGTAAACTATTTTGGGGTCAAATTTTAGAGTCCAGACCTGACATGTGTTTGGGAGGCAGTTACTCTTTGTAGACTTGGGTAAAAAACAGGCTTCACCGAGGAATCGAAATTCAGCCAATCAGAACACGGCTCCCACTCGGTGTTACTTCAAGTTTGCGAAGTGTCTGCTATTTGGTCCGCGCTCGCGTTGACTTTACTAAATGGCTTTTTTCCAAATTCCGCCCACCTCAAACTTACCCCCCCCCCCCCCTGAACTCCGGAGTTGTCACTGGCGAAGTCAGAGGGTAAATCCGTAGTGGGCGTGCCTGAACCTCTGTGGATAGGGGCACGTTAATACAGTTCCCAGTTCCCAGATAGAAGCAACCACGTCCGCCGTAATGACAGCTGATAGAAACCAAAACCAGCTGTCTGCGGCGGACCGACTTGCAGACACCTCTAAAACTGGAGCACCTATAGCCGGAAAAAGGTAAACAAAGAAAATCGATTAGCGCTCAAAGGAACAGCGACGTTAAAAAACAAACGGATAAAACAGCAACTAAACTAGCAAACTACTTACCCCTAAGGGCAACCGCGATAAAAAGACTAGCTTATCTAAAAAAACCAGAAGTCCACTAAAGAGTAAGCTCATCTCAGCCAACAACTTTCTTAAAAACAAAATACAAAAAACTGGCCAGTACACAAAAAAAACCGTATCGCCCGCCAACAAGAAACTTAGCAAATCCACCCCACCAACCGCCCCCCCCCCCCAGCCACCCAAACCGCCCCACTTACCATCTCCTTTTCCAACATCATCCCCCCACCCTCCCTCACCCCACCACCGCCCCAGCACCAAACCCCATCATCACCCCCTCCCCCCACCTCCAACACCCCTACCCCCACCCCATCCCGTCCCCTCAGCCCCTCACCCCCCTTGCACCCCAAACTACCCAAGAAACCCCCAAAATTCAGGAAAACCCAACCCGCCCGACCACCTCACCAATCACCACCACCACCCGAGACACCCAGAACCCCCCCAAAACCCCAACCTCCTACTAAAGGATCTAGTCAAACGACCACCCCTTCCCAACCCAAGAAACAACTCTAAACCATCTAAAAAACCGGCAACCCGCAACTCGATATCACCGACGCCACAACTTGGACGAACGGATATGGGCTATCACAGCTAAGATCAACAACAACCGATATATCTTCATTCAAAGACGCCGATACCCACTACTCCCATACGAGATTAAACCATCGAAATGCCATCACTGCCAACAATCGGGCCATGGAGCTAGCAAATGCAAACATCACAAAGAGCAGCCCACTTGCTACAAGTGCGGCCAAAAACATCCTAGGAGCTCCTGCAATTCACCCTGCACTCGGCCCATCCAATGCCCGAACTGCCTAAGTAGACACATGGCCCATGACGACAAATGCCACCACTACCAACATGCGCTTAGGCAGTTAAACAACAAAAAAGAACAAACAAACCAGCAAAAACATAGTTACCCAACTCCAAAGCCAGTAACAACCAATGTTACCTACGCTGAAAAAGTGAAATCAAACGAACTAACTCAAATAACCGAACTTAAATCAATAATCGAAACGCTAGTAGTCGAAATGAACAACATTAAAAACAAACTTAAAAACTAATAATTCCCAGTAAAAACACTAATCTAATACGGGACCACAGTATGGGAGATACGTCTCCACACACCCATACTAATAAAAATAACTCTATAAGTAAAGGCCTTAGCGTTCTCCAGTGGAACTCATTCAACTAATTAGTACCAGTAACAACAAGCCAGACATCATCTGCCTACAGGAAACCTGGCTAGGAACTTCCACCAAAAAAATATTAATAATAATAATAATAATAATAATCTAACCAAACCATTCAAAATACCAGGATACACGAGCTACTTTAAAAACAGAGAAAACAAAACTAGATGTGGGCTAGCCACACTAATCAAAAATAATATACCCCACTTAGAAATAAAATTCCAACCAACCAATAATAGTTTAGAAACCTAAGTTTAACCATTCAGCCTGATACTAGGAGTTTAGACGTTATCAACGTATACAGCCCGCCAGGTCCGGAGCACAATAAATTAACCCTTAATGACCATAATAAACTTACCAGTTCAAACAATAATGTAATCATAGTAGGAGATTTTAACTGCCATAGTAGCTTATGGGGAAACCCCACCACAGACTTTCAAGGCGACATATTAGAAACCTTCATGAACAATAACAACTTAGTCTGCCTAAACGACGGTAACATCACCTTTATCTCTGACCTAACAATCACCTCAAACAATATAGGAGCTAACTCAAGTTGGGAAGTCTTGGAAACTCTTAATAGTGACCACTTGCCCATATTAACTAAATATAATTGTAATGAAACTTTCATAGAAGAAGAAATATTTACACCTAAATTTAACTTCTCAAAAGCCAACTGGGCAGGATTCTCCAAAGAATGCCTAAACCTTAAAGTTAATATCGAACTAAAGGTTAAATGAAGCTACTTAACGAACTCACTAATAATATTCTTAAAATAGCAAATAAACATATACCAATAACTAAACCCCTTAGGAAAAATCAACCAGTCAGCTGGTGGACTGAAGAGATCAAAAATAAATGTAATCTCAGAAATCGTATGAGGAAAATTTAAAAAAAACCTGGCAAACCAGAATATCACAATAAATACAAAATAGCTAAAAATGAAGTCAGCAAACAAATAATTACAGCTAAACAAAACAGCTGGCAAAAATTCTGTAGTGAAATAGATAATAGAACAACAATTAGGGACATGTGGAACAAAGTTAAAGCCATCCAAGGGCACCGCGCCATACCCACAGTCCTTCAAAAACATAAACCTGCTCTCTCTAACAAACAAAAAGCTAACCTACTCAGCAAAACCTTCAGCAAAAACAGCAGTAACGAAAACTTTCCTAAAGAATTTCTTGATCAATTAAAAAAAAAAAATACTCTACCCACTAATCAACCAACTGAAACCAACCAGCCCAACAATGATAACCTTGAATTTAACCAACCAATAAACCTAATTGATCTTAAAACAGCACTCAAAGCTAAAAAAAGGTACTGCAACCGGACCTGATAAAATCAGCTATACTCTCTTAAAACATATTCCGGACGCAGCACTAGAGGTAGTGTTATCGCTATTTAACAAAATCTGGAGAGAGGGATCCATGCCCGAAGCGTGGAAACATGCTGAATGCTTTAGTCTCCCTAAAGCAGGCAAGGATCACTCTCTGCCGGGTAGTTACAGACCGATAACGCTCACTTCACATCTATGTAAAACTGGCGAACAGGCAGAGTAAACTCAGCTGTCTGTTAAAAAAATGTAACTCGATATGAACAGACTCAACCAATGGGCACTAACTTGGGGCATTAAACTATCTGAAACTAAAACTGTATTTATGATCTTTAGCAAAAAAAAATAAACCAGAAGAAGGCCAACTAACTTCCAATGGCAAACCTATACCTAGAGTCAAAGAATTGAAATTTCTAGGAGTCATATTCGACTCAAAACTAACATTTATACCTCATATTTTAACCCTAATTAATAGATAAAAAAAACCCACTAAACCTACTCAGGGCTATTTCAGGCACGAGTTGGGAGCGCAAACTGAGGCAATGCTCATGGTATATAAAGCCTGCATACTCTCCATACTGGATTATGGAGCACAAGCCTACAGCAGCGCCACCCCATACTTACTCCATAAATTAGACAGTATTCAAAATCAAGCTCTTAGAATAATCGCTAGGGTACCAGCTAATACTAATGGACAAAGTTTAGAAGCAGAATTTAATATTATGCCACTGGACCACCGCAGAAAAACTTCAGTCCCTCACACACACGTTAAGTACCCTCTCCTCTCCCACCTTAAAGTTCACTCCATTTGATCATGAGCACACCCAGCAGGCAGGAACTTACTCCAGTGGCTATAAAAAGTTTAGGTGTAACCTTAAAAATCTAACTTAAAAACTAGGCAACTCCTTTGCTACTACAGAACATAATATAGAAACCGAGGTAGGAATAGATGATATATCAGTAGCAATGCACACCCTAAACCAACCAGTGTATTGCCACACGCCTTACCTAGTTAAAACAGCTACGGATAAAACCCCCTTCCCTCCATTCAAAAACATCTTATATGAAGTCTGTGCCAACGAAAACTACCCGGAGCACACCCACATCTTTACAGATGGCTCCAAAAATCCAGATAATGGCAGGGTTGGGTATGCAATAGTAGAAGAGAAAATTACATGGCACCCTAAATTAATCAAAATTGCTAGGCTGTCAGATAATCTCTCAGTTTATACAGCAGAACTGACAGCCATTTTAGAAGAACTAAAATGGATCAAAAACAAAAAATACTCAAAAAGTGTAATCTTCTCCGATAGTCTCAGCTCTATCCAATCTATTCAATCTAATAGAACCACTAGACCAGATATAATCTCAGCCATCTACAGAGAACTAAACGAGCTAAACCAACTAAATTTAGACGTAACAATAGAATGGGTCCCAGCTCATGTAGGTATTATGGGTAACGAAATTGCAGATTATGGGGCAAAAAAGGCACTAACCATCAACATTAAACATCAGCAAACTATTCCACTAGGCATTACTGAACTAATCTCAATAGCTAAAAAACATTACATTAATCTATGGCAGGAAAGCTGGGACCAAACAAAAAACTTCTGGCATTATAACATCAAACCTATTGTTAACTCAGTTAGACCTAAACATAAAAACTCTCTAATCGATAAAACAATAATCAAACTAAGAATAGGAAACTCAATGGCACTCAACAACAGTCTGGCTATTGTAAACAAAAGCTCATCTAACTGTCAATGTGGCACGCCAGAAGATATAAAACACTATCTCCTGGACTGCCCATTGCATAATAACCACAGAATGCAACTACTAAAAATACTTAACATTAGCAACCCTGCTACCATAATACCTAATAACCTACTACAACCAGATAAGAAAACAAAAAACGAAATCTTTCACGCGCTCTACCAATTCGTACAATCTACCAAACCTAAGTTATAGCAACTGTCACCCATTTAGCCACTGGGAACGGAATTGCCACCATGCCGCACTCGACCACGATTAGCATTCCAAACCAGTCGTTGAACACCAGACAGTAAGATATATAAATAAAAATAGGGAAAATAAATAAGGAAATATTAACCACTCAGCTAAATAAAATTAACATACTGCCACCAACCACCCTCTGAAGAGATGTTGCCACCCTGTTGCACTCGACCCGATTAGCGCTTCAAATCGAAAGGTGGCCCGGGGCACAAATTAACCAGTTACAGTACTAATTCTATAATAGTAAAATAAGCTACCACATTTCAATGGGAGATCGTCGGGTTATATCTAATTAAAGATGTATGCTATAAATTAATAAATAAAAATACCTCACTAAGTGGTCAACCAGAGGACCAACCAGGGTCACTAAAAAACTCTTAACCAAAATAGAACCAACTAATTTATACCATCTCTTTTCCAGAACCATCAGTTGACCGACTAAAACCAACCAACGACCAGAACTGTACATACAATGTAAATAAAATATTAAAATGTTATTATGCACTTATATGTATGTATGGTAGTAGATACAACTTCCTCCACAGCAGACCAAGGTGAGTAATAGTCACTACAACAGATCAGAAGACTGCCATTAAAAAAACAAGATACAAGTAAGATTAGCTAACCAACTAGAGACACATAATCCCCTAGGGGGGGCCTGGGTGGGACTGGGAGGCATATCTATCGATACTCGTGTGAATGTTGTGAATGAATTGTACCTACTACCAAAAATTATCATATGCAAAGCACTAGGCTTTTTTAAACTACACTCATACTATGAGGGAAATCCCCTTCAAATTAGATAGAATAAGTAATAACCCCCCCCCCCCCCCCACCTCCTTGCATTCACTATGCAATTCAAGGAGAGGGTGGGGGGGGTGGGGGATGGGTGGCTTTGATCAGCCGTTGGAAACATAGAATAAGGACTCAATACAGTAGGAACAACCATAACATAAAATATAGGCAAACACAAACACAGCATGCACTCAACATACCATAGGGTGCGTTGACTAATGATAACAATGCACCCGTCCATACATAAAACCACAATAATGGCCCAGCATGTACTCCAATAAGGAGTCGGACAAAAGAAACCGGCTCCGAGTACACCACTGTATTGCACCCAGAAGGGACTGGACAAAAGAATACCAGCCCCTTCCCCCAAACCCAAAATAAAACTTTCCTTGGCGCTGGCAGGACCTTGGGCAAAACGGACGAACCTACTCCAACTCCACGGCAACAGCATCGGCAACAGCATCCAACATCAAGCTCTACATCAACGCCTCTACCTCGTCCAACATACACAATTGCTCGAGTCTCCCCTGGGTTGTCATGCCACGATCAGAAGAGATCAGGCCCCTTCTAAGGGCCCTATAGGCAACCTAGGGAGACACCCTACAGCACCATGACGGTCATAATAAAGAGCCACTTTCGGAATACTAAAAGCAAAACCTATTGGCTCTCTTCACTATTTCAATTAGAACGACCATCAAAATTGCGCCAAATTTCCTTCATGTAAAACGCGCACCTCTTCCTCTTTGACATAATCCTACGGGACTTTCAAAATTCCATAGCACCAAATACCCCCCGCCTGTCACCAACATTGGACTGCTGGTGCTCCCTTGCACTTGCCAGTGCAGGCGTTCCCTCTCTACAACCCTCCCCCAACCCGTTCCTGTCCTGGACAGAGGGAATCGGCCAAGGCCGGTCCCTGTGGCCAGGATAGGCGTCTGCTACAACAGCTTGCTCTGAATGTGCACGTAAATCTCTTTGTCATTGTCATTGATATATCGGGAAGAAACATTGGAAGTATCCAGGGGAACGGACTTGGTCCAACTGAACGAAATATGTTAGTTCAGACCGGACTTGGTAAATATATTTATTTCTGCTCTGTTGTATAACCTTGATGTGATTGATGTGACTTTAAATATTTTAATGCTGTATTATACCAATATTCTTTAGACAGTGTCTCCGGTAATCTGACGAAGTAAATTGTAGGCTTCACTGTTCTAATATATTTATACGAGTATTTGGTAAGATAAAGCTTAGCCGGTCATCCTAGAGGACCTAGGTAAACTGTAGGTTATTGTCTTTATTGTGATATGTACCAGTATTAATTCTGTATTACAAGGTTACTGAATGAGTATTTACGGGTTAATTAAAAATTAACCAGTTAGGAATAGAGTTGTAATTCCTTTATTAATTAAGTTCCCCTGGAAGCGTTTCTCAATTATCACACGTGTGTGTGTTGTATCACGGTGAAGTGATTAGGATATTGTGTAAACTAGACACCTAGTGATTAACTAATTAAGTGATTAGCTCTGGGTTGTTATTATATTGTTGTTGTTAATTAACTACTGTGGCAAGTACATTTGTCAGTGTAGTGTTAATACAGATTCCAAAGTGTATTGTGTTTTGTTGTGTTTTCTAGTGAACTAAACGTGCTATATATATTATATATATTTATATAAGATATTATCTCTGATTATACCTAGAGCCGAGCCACTCGGGTATTAGACTGCCCGATACAGAGAGATCTAATAGATATACAGTTAGGAGAGATATTTGGATAATCGTGTTTTATTCAGTTACGGGTATTATAGGATCCCCGTGACACCGCACGTTTCAAGCACAATGGTAGTTGTTGGTACATTGACAATAGTTCAAATTAATTTACAGGAATTTACTGGCCAGATGAAGCAACATTTTATCACAACAAACACTGCCACATTTATCACTAAGGGCAGGACGTGTGGTATTTACTGCTCTATCAAAAGTTAACTTTGACCCAGCCGGGTGTCATTTGGTTTAGTACTACCTACATGAGTGGCCGTTGGATATCATTTGTCTTACGACTTGTTTCAAAATATATCTAACGTTCAGGTTTCACAATTAACTTTGCCATATGCCCATTCGACTCTACATTGTGCAGAGATACGGTCTTGATCACGGATAGCGGTTTCGTATTTCAGATTTATATAAGTCATATGTAGTTTTAATTTCAGTGGACGGTTTGCAAGTCATCACCATGGAGAACCAAATTGATGTCTTTAAGTCGATCTCTAACATATCGTAAATCTCACGCGGTCTTCTCTCAAATTAGTTTTAAAAAGGAAATGTGCTTACACTCACCAGCAAGTTCAAGCCAAAGTTTCTCAGTTTTTGTGGTCATGTTGGTGTTTAACGTAAGAGTAACGTAATTCCCATCACTGGAAAATATCGGCTGATACACATACATCATATGATTGCGGCACGTCTCTGTTACGAGGTTTGTTTTCCCATCAGAAATGTTCAGCTGACAGCTGCTTGTGTTTAGTAGGATCACGTCTGCCACAGATACCCGGATGTTTGAGGTACAGTCCTCTGTGTAGGCCGCGCACTTTGAGCTGATGTCTCCAGTACCTCCAGTACCTCCAGTCAGGATGAGATGCGGGGTTGTTGAATTGAGAGTTTTATTGTCGGTAAAGTTGATCATACTTCTCACTGGAAACATTAATCATACTAGTAATTAGTTTACATACAGAATATTATTACCCATATGGTTAAACATTTCTTGGTACATGTAGATATCAAACTTTATTACCCCAGCATTCACTCGTAACAAGGACAATATTTTCCATATTTTCTCAGTGAGAAATATTCTCACGATTTGCCAAACACAAAATGACGTCATGTAGTTTAAAGAGTTTGTGCTTACGTCTCTGTTTTCAGTGTTACATTTACAACAAAATGCCATTTTAACGCAATTCATTGTAGATTTTTAGCAGAATAAAAAGAACTTTTATTTTTGAAAATTATCTGTGAAAGTGATTAAAGGGACATTCCTGAGCTGCTGCAGTTTTTAAGATGTTATCGACTAACAGAGATTTTTTGACGACTGTAATTACATATCAAATATATTTTTCTGCATACAATATTAGTGGCTGTGTATTAAACGTGTTTCTGATCGTTCTAATATGTGTACTAGGTTAAATTTCATTTTATTTCCTAAAAATTATTTTTTTTAGTGCGTACGAAATTATTTGAAGACAAAATCCAGTTTGGGCTTCTTACAAATATTAAGACGACCAGAAACACATTGAATATACAGACACTGGTATTGTAAACAAGAAAATATATTTAATATGTAAGTTTAATCTTAGAAATATTTTATTAGTCGAAAACATCTTACAATGCAGCAAACTCGGGAATGTCCCTTTAAAATACAAAGTTATAGCAATACTCAGAACAGTGTGTAAAGTGGTTTACTTCGTTTCTATACATGTACGTGCATGTGTGTTGTAAATAGAGGCTTTTAGAGGAATAAATAACTGGGGTAATAAATAGAAAAACAAACTTGGTGCCAGTTATCAAATTTATGTCTCCCGTGAAATAATTTTCATTTGTCACTCGCTAAAGCTCGTGACAACTGGAAATTATTTCACTCGGGACATAAATTTGAAAATAACTGGTAACTCGTTTATTATCCTCTATGTAATGTCCCACTAGAATGTAAAGTGGGACGTATGCGATGACGTGATACAACTGGCGTGATACGACCTTACCGAAACGTTAAAATTACAGTCTCTGGTTACCATATTATAACATCGTTTACCAATGCAAAATACTAGCGTTTATCTCCATTATCGTACATTCTCCGGTTGATACCCAGGGAATATTAAGATTTAATTTACACTACATGTATCTGAATGTTTGATTTTATGCAAAGTATTGTGTAAGGTAGCTTAAAGTACTATTTTATTCATGTCATTCAATATTGTATGTTAAAATAGATACACATGAAAGTGTTACTACCCTGCACAATTTCGGTGTTACAGTAATACAAATATGTTTGCATTATATGTTGGCATATATTATTAATATATTGCCTTAAAATGTCATAAAATGCTTCTGGACGATTTACATTTATAGGTTACGGCGTTTTACGCCTATTGTTAGGCATTTTGTCTGAAATGATGATGAACTATCATTATATTTAATGAAACATACACATACGCACGCTTAAATAAAAAAAATATCCTAGAGATTGTAGCTTTAATCAAACGAGTTTTAGTGATATGAATTTAAATTAAAATCGATTAATGGGTAATAAATAGGATATTACACTCGCTACCATTTCGTACCATGTTTATGTCCCTCGTGAAATTATTTCACTCGGGACATAAACATCATACGAAATGGAAGCTCAGTGAACATCCTATAAACATAATTGTGATTTACTGCCAGTATTAGTGATCATTTATTTCTAATGTCATTGAATAATACTATTGGTTTCATAATGATGAGGATGTTGTCGATGGTGATGAAGATTGTGAATATGATTATGATAAGGAAATGATGATCGGAAATCTACTACGGTATTATGCGCTACTCCTTCCTGATGAAACAAATTATCATTTATATACACTTTCTAACAGACACGTTAACACATACCATAAAATTTGATATACCACTCGTGAAGAACAAGTAGGTGTATTTGGATTGTTACAGACACATTACATAAATTTAGAGGAGGACCCGGGAGTGGTCTCAGCGTTTGTGACGGTACATGCTCTTAATTGTTTTCGCCTGTGGCGATATTAATTGTTTTAGAAGGCCGTGTGCAGTTCCAATTGCACTTAGCCAGCTGGGCAACTTGTTACGTTATACTTCTGCGCGACGGTCCTCGATCGGTACGCCTAATACACACCCAGAGCAGGTGTGGAGGCCATGTGGCTAGTAGTTACGTAATATCTCCGGTAGTGCTGTTTATGGCCAGGGGATTGCTCGCGGAATGGCGACAGTCAGTCTGACGATCAGAGAAAATATACCGACTCTGAGAGAGGTGGAATATCAGATGATAGGGGGAGGACCGCCTTGTACCCCCAGGCGATATTCTGATTTTATAATAAATAGCTAGAATTTTAGAGTTATGAGGAGAAGCAAAAAGGACGGCTCCCAGGGAACATTAGTCCGTTTGGACTTTGGGTAAATATATTATTTCTGCTCTGTTGTATAACCTTGATGTGATTGATGTGACTTTAAATATTTTGATACTGTATACACCAATATTCTCGGTCATCTGACGAGTAAATCGTAGCTTTTTGTTCTAACTTATACGAGTATCAGTGGTAATATAAAGCTTAGCCAGTCTCCTAGAAGACCTAGGTAAACTGTAGGTTATTTCTTTATCTGGTAGAGTACCAGTATTATTTCTGTGTTACAGGTTACTTGAATGAGTAGTTAGGGTTTAATTAAAATTAACCAGTTAGGATAGAGCCTGTAATTCCTTTAGTAATTAAGTTCCCCTGGAAGCGTTTTCTCATTTATTATCCACGTGTGGGTGTTGTGTCACGGTGAAGTGATTAGCATATTTGTAAACTAGACACCTAGAGATTTAACTAATTAGTGATCTAGTTCTGGGTTGTTATTATTGTTGTTTTTAATTTACTCAACAGCGGCAGTACATTTGTCATCGTATGTTAATACAGATTCCATGCAAGAGTGTTGTTTTTTTTTGGTTGTGTGTGTTCTAGTGACTAAACGTGCTATATTCCATATACTTTATATAAGATCGTTATCTCTGATCATACCTAGACGAGGCCAGGCGGTTTTGAACTGCCCGTCTAGAGAGATCTATATAGATATACGTTAGGCAGAGAGATTTGGACAATCGTGTTTTTATTCAGTACGGGTATTATAGAATCCCAGTGACAGCGTTACTGGTATAAAAAATATATATATTGTCGAGTTTATTGCCCCCCTGCAATGTTTGCCCCATTAGAGAATATGACTAAAAATACAGCACAAATAACCTTTTAGTTCATATTTTTTGCGATTAAAATTAATTTTAAAACATTATGTAAGCAAAGCCTCAAAAAATTGCATCAGTGAAAAATTTATTATGTTCAAGCCATGCTGTTTGTTTGTGTACTGTCCGTATTAGTTTCAGTTCTTTCAGATCTTCTATCTCAGCAGCCTGATAATTAGTCCCATTTTTATTTTTATTTATTCATTTATTTATTTATCATTGTTATTATTTTATTTTTTTATTATATTTGTTTTAGTACTGTAGGGGCAATATTACGCTATTCATATGTCTATGGGAAACGTACACAAAAGGGTCCGCTAGAATCATACACACACACACACACATACACACACACACACACACACACGTTCAGAAAACACACTGTTGATACAGTACTTAGTATGTATGCCTCCTGTTTCAGATGGTTCGGTAATATGGATCAATCAATACTTTTTATTATCGCCTATATACAGTTTTGCTATTGAGTATAACCCAGGCCCATCGTTAGCGGAGCTATATCAAACGGCCGTCGTATATATAGTCACATCGTTATTAAACACCGTCTAGTTCAGAGTAGTTTCTTTCAAAAATGTAACAAATTCCTATCCCAAGTCAGGGGTTATGGTATATTTGCATAATAATGAATTTACTAAGGGGTGGGAAATAAAGGTGTTTGTGATCCAGCATGTTTATAGGGTTTTTTTTTCGCGTACGACTAACGATAAACTTTACCCTGCAAAAAAAGAAAGAAAGAACGGAAAGAAATGTTTTATTTAACGACGCACTCAACACTTTTGTTTTACGGTTATATGGCGTCGGACATATGGTTAAGGAACCACACTACAGATATTGAGAAAGGAAACCCGCTGTCGCACTTCATGGCTCTCTTTTCGGGGATTAGCAGCAAGGGATATTTATATGCACCATCCTCACAGATGCGTATTACATACCACGGCCTTTGATATCCAGCATCGTGGTGTACTGGCTGGAAACGAGAAATCAGCCCAATGGGCCCACCGACGGGGATCGATCCCACACTGACCGCGCATCGAGCGAGCGTGGGGTTAGAGCATGTATACCACTGGGCTACGTCCTGTATCTATTTAGTTCCCCTTTTTACTTAGTTTAAATGCCAAAGGCTTAACTAGTCGGGATTGTCGACGTTTTAACATGCGTCTGTTACTTAAAATAAATTATGTAATAAGCTATTATCATTCAGTACATAGTTTTTGTTAATTTTAATAACTTATTTTCATTGTTGGTTTTTTTTTTTCTATATTTACCCTACGTCGCTTAGGGAGGACTTTAAGCGTTCTCCATTACACCAGCTTGGTCCAAAATCTATTTTTTGACCACTGCGGTTAGTCGGGGATGCCCGTCACGTGACTCAAAATAATATGTCACACCTCTGCTCTCCAAATAGCCGTTAGTTTTCTCTGATTATGGCCCGTCGTGAGCGCTAATTAATTATTTTTTATAAATATAAATAATAAGTTGGGATATGGTGTTTATTAGAAGGTTCAATCCAGTACTATTTAGGTACAAATCAATGTATATATTGTCATATCCTACTTTGTGGGTCAGATTATTTGACCAACCATCCGTGACTGCGCGCCTTTAAAACAAATGCTGATTAATCCTGCGAAGTATCTTTTATTGGAATTGTTTATACTATTTTATTATCATCTATTTAGTTTATGTTTTGTTGTTGTTGTGTTTTATTTTGTGTTTTTGTGGGGGGGTTTTGGCAGTGTTGTTTTTTTTTGTTGCTTTGTTTTTGTTTTGTTTTGTTTATATCGTGTTCTTTTATAGTAATCATACCTTTAATGCATTCGTAAAATAATGTCATGTTGATTTCTTTTTGCTGACCCGAGGCACGAATTGGTGGTATTCGCACGTCACTTTATTGTACACTTTCCATTGTGATCGCCACTACAACGTGTATAAAAACGTTTATATGTGTTAAGTAGTATTCTTATCATCAGAAGGTAGGTGAAACTCCTGCCTTACAGAGTCCGTATTCAGATTGTTGCGAATATTAAAGGTAATAATTCCAATACTGTGATTCATTGTGCGGAACAAACAAGCTCACATTCCTGGGTTAAGACCAAACAGTATTTTTGTATGGAGAAGTCTCCTTGTCCGTATCGCCACCCATGCTTTTTGTCAAGTTCAAACGTTTCGCCCAAAACACTGACTTGCCATTAGGTAGCTGAAGATGTATGCCAGTAGTTACTGACATAACGTAAAATATTAATTAATTACTTTATTTACATATTTCTTATAACATAAGTACACAATACTAACCAACCATTAATGATGGGTTTGGTACTTGTAGGGATTGGGTGGGGGGCCGGGGGGGGGGGGGGTGGGGTGGGGGGGGGTGGTGGGGGGGCGGGGGGGGTAGGGGGGGGGGGGGGGGGGGGGGGAGGGGGGGGGGGGGGGGGGGGGGGGGGGGGGGGGGGGGGGGGGGGGGGTGGGGGGGGGGGGGGGGGGGCGATTGTACTGTGACGAGAGAAAATCCCACCTCGCAATTCCTATTTAGTTGGGCTTGGGTTGTTTGTTTGTTTTTTGTTTAGGGGGATGCTTTGTTGTTGTTGTTTTGTGCTTTTAGATTCGTTTATTTTTGGTTTGGTTTCGAGGGGGAGTTGTGTTTTTGTTCGCAACATTCAAAGTTTTGCATTACATTATATGCGTATTTACATAAGCTTTGATGTTCAAAATATAATTTTAAAACGTCTTGACTCTTCTAACGTAAATCGTAGTGTGAAGTCATGATACCAGATGGCATACGTTATAATATACGCGTTATCTACATAGTCATGAAATATGTAGATTCCATAGAAACTATAAAAGTGATTATTCCGGTGAAAGTCATATTTTCACTGTACCAGTTCATATTGTCACTGTATTTTTTAGTTAGAGTGAAAATATAGAAGATCATATAATGAAAGTCTGTTTCAATTGCTTCCGTTGTAAAGTTATTACTAGTACTAATATTGCCGGTCAAACCGCGGCTTTATTTGCTTTTTAGGTGGGATGACTAAAAAATGTATCGGATCGTATTTCAGTTTTTTGTTTTGAAACAAGTGACATATGTATATTGATAAATAAAAACGATGATATACAACGCCCTGTACGATATATATTAATGCTGTAGATAACCAAGCCAATATAGGCACACAGATCCTGTCGTTGACTTTATACTTCAATTCAAATTGTGTATATTATTTCTTTGTTTTGGAACGATTGCTTTATCCAGGTATGTTTTCACAGCACGTTTTATTACTGATTATAAGTTAACTGTCAATAAATAAAAGGTTAATTTTGATTTATTTTTATTTCTATGGTCAAGTACATTTTTCTGACAAATGTCCCTTCCAAACTACTTCATAAATATATCAGGTCGCGTACGTGTTTTTCGATCAGATACGCCTAAAGATAACATCAGAAAACCTGTCCTATAATAAATAACAACACTCATGGTGTTTTTTCGAAACCAGGTTTTACATGCCTAACTCATGATATTCTGAACAAAAACATATTTTCCCTACAATTTCACAAAAAATATGGTTTTCACAAATATTCGTTGACATAAAAAACAAACCATGAAATTAAAAGATACTGTGTCGTAGTTAATGTTAATGCTTATCTTACAGAAAAACCTACTAGCAAGTATCCCTGTGGAATTCCTTCATGAAGAAAGGCATTGCATATCAATAAAGTTGCATCGTCAAATCATAAAATATAAACTTTATTTTTGTCATTAAGTACACATAATCTTTGATCCTTACAGGGCCTACATAAGAGCAAACTGCTATCTTTAGTTGATTGTATTTCAGCGTAACTTGTCAGCATAGGTCCATACTCATATCGGAGGAGGGGTGTGGGGTAAAATAATGCACATTAATATAGGATTTTCTCCAGCTAGACCAGTTTCACCAAAATCTAATTTGAATTCTTCAAACTTTCTCAGTCAAAAGACGATAATTATAATGATATAAATATTACCTATATGCATTCTTCTGATATCAGCTGCTTATTATTTGCTTCCAGTGTAGTGTAAGTCAGATAACTCTGTTTTAACTAAGGAAGTAATGGAAAAAGTTTGTTTGTTTTGTTTAACGACACCATTAGAGCACACTGATTTATTAATTAATCATCGGCTATTGGATGTCAAACATTTGGTAATTTCGACTAAGGATCTTTTATATGCACCATCCCACAGACCGGATAGCACATACCACGGTCTTTGGTATACCAGACGTGGTGCACTGGATGGTGCGAGAAATAACCTAAATGAGCCCACCGACGGGGATCGATCCCAGACCGACCGCGCATCAAGGGAGCGCTTTACCACTGGGCTACGTCCCGCCCCTGGAAGTAATGGAAAGTAAACAAAATGTACACGTATTAAGGCACATTTTGTAATAAACTATTATATTTATAATATGTACCTATTTTGTAATTTTAAAAAAACCTACCCATTTTGTAATAAACGACCCATTGTGTGAAAAAAAATAGGTGCCCATTCAGTAATAAAATTAGGCCCATTTTGTAATTAAACCCCCCACCTATTTCGTAATAAATGATTAAAACTTTAAAATAAAACGAAGTTGTTAAATATTTTTTAATTTAAACATGTTTAAAGACTGGGTTTAGGTTTTTTTTAATGAACATATATAAACATATATAACATATATAAATCGACTGTGATTTAAAGTTACATTCTCTGGTTACCATATTATAACATGTACAAATGTGAAATACAAGCTCAAATGCACCTTTTAAAAAAGTCGGTGGTGTTCGCTATGAAACGGATCTCCGTAAAAACGTATACGCTTGATTCGTCCGCCTGTGCCGCCCATAGCTCGGCAAAGCACAAAACGACAGCCTGTTTGTCAGTTTCAGTTAACACTTGCTTTTTTGCCGATTTCAAATTGTAGGGTTCGTCTCAAAAAATTAAGAGAGAGAAATCATTGCGCTGTACGAAGAAACGTTCGGTTGAGGATACGGACTAGAGTCTTTAGGTAAAACCGGTTTGATCTGACAACGTTATTATCGACAGTCGTACCTTCCTATTTCAGAATTGATATTTTATAAAGTGGTTAGTAGAACTTTTCAAAGTTTAGTTTGTATACTAGATACACATTATCATGTCATATATTTTAAAAATAAAATATTACTAAAGTAGACATGACGTTTTCACTTCTTATTCTTACATGTTAAAATCGAACAAATTCAAATAAAGTTATTATTTCCGTTTGGAAAGGGTAAAGTTGGGGGGGGGGGGTGTTTAACGACATCAAAGATAAAGCATATTGATTTAATAATCATCCGCCCCCATTACAACCGTAAATTAAATGTGTTGAGTGCGTCGTTAATAAAAACATATCCACCTTCCTCCATCTGCTGCTGGATGTCTAACATGTGGTAATTTTGACATTAATCTTAGAGAGGAATCGGTTTCATGTGCAGGGGGGAGGGTATTTGGAGGTCGAACCCTTACTTGCCCAAAGCTTATTGTATTTTTGGGGGGGAGCATGCCCCATATAAACTTCGCTCAAACACAAGTCTATAACCCCCACCACGCTGAAATCCCTGCACACGCGCCTTGGAAACCCGCTCTAAAATTTTTTTAGCAAGGGATCGCGGATCGTTTATATGTACATCCACAGACAGGATAGCACATTAAATGGTATTTTTGTATACCCGCGCGATGGGGATCGATCCTACTGACTGACCGCTGCAGCATTCCACAAAACACCCTTTTAAGGTCTAAGTAATGATTAAAAATAAACATATAGTCTTTAAAAATGATACGTAAATCGACATCAGTACCCTCTTTCCTCTGAACCCTAGCTCTAGAGTGTTTACGTAATTAGTAACACCCTTTTACAGTGTAACGCGTTATGTACCATGCCAACAGCTGGCCACTGTCGAAATTTCAAAGCAAATCCCCTACATCACCGACCCCTGGAAAGGCGTGAGTTGTACCATTACCTCTATGGATATAAATGTGTTTTGGAGATTCTAGTATGCGTATTCTATTAAAATTATCAAATTTTTCAGTCGATAAAATAGTTAACTGAGAATTGTGTATTATGTTAGGAAGACACTATGTGATAAATCCATGGCGTGCGCTTGGAGTAAAATAGACCTTTGCCCACGTGCTCCTCGTTGTCACATTGCGGAAAACCGACGTTTTCCCTGCAAAACCGATTTCCACTTGGAGACCCTGACAGTAAGTATGATCGCTTAGTCCTATTATAAACAGCGGGGATACCATTGTATTTGAAACGTTTATGTTTCCATCCTGCATCCACACGCTCAAGTTCCCCCCAACTCCACATATATATATTATACAAACCATATTATATTTAGTGTTTTTACCACCACTCCCTCCCCCCTCCAAAAGAGTTCCATCAGTTCAATTAATTTTTTTAATACAAACTCCTACACATTGTCAAATGATAAATAATAATGATAATAATAATAATAATAATAATAGTTATTATTATTATTATTATTATTATTATTATTATTCGACTTGTTATTATTTGCCATTAAAATTGTAACGAATTAATTGATTGGAAAGTACAGCTCATTGTAGTAATTATTTGAATTTGCCAGCAATTTGTTTACATCGCTGCGGTATTAATATATTCAGCGCATACACGTACTTGTATACAGAAATTATAATCGTGAAAAGTACATTTTAAAGGTTTTGCATTTATATTTCTCGCGATGAATTTTACTTGTAGAATGCAGGTAATAGCATTTCAGAACATCTAGTTTTAAACATTCTCTGGGGGAGTATGCCCATGGATCCCCCATGTTTTGTTGCTTCCATAATGCATGAAAAACATCCAACCTCACATCTTTGTCTTATGGTAAAACGAGTGTAATACGACTCCATTTGTAAAAGAAACTTTGCTGACAAAATTCACTTTCGCTACCATTTCAACTGCCGTCTGTAAATATTCGAGGCGTGTGATCAGCACTGAAGAAGAGGAACTCTGTGAAACCTGGATGGTTTAAAGTTTGTTTTTGTTTAACGACACCACTGGAGCACATTGACTCCAAACTATTCGACGTCAAACATTTGGTAATTCTAATTTGGTAGTCATCCGAGGAAACTCGCTACATTTTTACTAATGCAGTAAGGACATTTTTATATGCACTTTCCCACAGACAGGAAGTCGCATACCACGGCCTTTGACCAGTCATGGTGCACTGATTGGAATGAGAGAAAAACCTAATCAGTTGAATGGATCCACTGAGGTGATTCAGTCCTGCGATGCACGAAACTCCGGCGAGCACTCAACCGACTGAGCTAAATCCCGCCCTAAACCTGGATGGCAAGAGGAGGATACAGGAACTTTTAAAATAATTAATTCAGCCCTTTTTAATTAATTACTCAATTTGATCACCGTACATATAATTAAACAAAGTACACGATATATCGCCAACCCATTCCTCTCGCAGAGTGCCTTTGCTTCTGGCACAGGTCATCTTGGCAAGCTAAGGTACCATGAAGTATACTATACTCTACTCAATGGTACCTTGGCTTGCGAAGATGAAAACAGGTTGACAGGACCATAACTGGTATATGTCATTTAGGGGAGCATTTTTGAAAGCCATATCCCTTTATCACTAAATAATAGTTCTAAATTCAACGGTATAATGTTGGGGTGTTTTTTACTGTTTACGTAATCCAAACTAGAATAATGTTCTATCTAACCCCCAACCCCCCCCCCCCCCCCAACAAATTTTTTTAAAATAACATATAAATAAGTAAAAATAATAATAATAATCATACATAGACTAAGCCCACAGCTAAAAGCTGATGGAAAATGACAGGTGCGTGGCAGGGATAGCCACAAGAGACAAGCACATGTCGCGGTTGGAGAGACAAGGACTGGGATGTGGAGGTTGACAGCGAAAGAAGTTGAAAGATAGGAGGTGTTGCCAGATCGAGATGGAATAAAAGGAAAGGGGGCAGTGGGATAAAAATAAAAAAATAATAAAAAATTATAATCATACATGTTTATGGTTTAATGTTACTATGTACTTTGACATACCAGACACTAAATATTAGCCTCCTTAACCCCCAAAGTATATGTGGTAAAATAAAGCCGATTAATATTTACAAATAGGCTTACACCTATGTGTTTTAATTACACATGTATATAGGCCTCTTCCCAAAGCTCTACAAATATGGCTTTCCCCTCTTGGCTATGTTGACAGAATGTAGAAATTTAAAAAAAACTGTTTTCTAATTAGATAGGAAGGGCTATATCTATTGCAGGGTGTGAATACATTACATCTTTATTTTTTGACGATTACAATTTTGTGATGACATCAACAATCGCTTAACGCACACGATTCAAATTTTGAATCGTTTCTTGGACCCTTTTTGTTCCAATTTATCACAAAAGACATTAAAGATACCAGCATGAAACGTCACCCGAAAGTTGAAAGCTATCGTTACGACAAGGCTCGACAGGTCGTACCCGTCAACCATGAGCCGACTAGTCACGACAACCGATCATAATCGTGTAGTGTCTTCCTAGCATTAGTTGTGTTGTATTTAAGGATGACTTTTAATTTTGATTCAGTATTTTATGATCTGGATGGGAGCTGGTACTGGGCTTCGAAACCTGTATCTGCTAGTCTTGAGTCAGATAACGTAGCCACTGCGCCATCGAGGTTGGTAGCAAAAAACAAAAGAGAGAGATTTTATTTTTTTTATTTTGACTAGGCACTCGACACTTTTATTTACGGATTTATTGGTGTCCCACAATTGGTTACGAACCACACAGATCATGAACGTTGAAACCCGCTGCTACCACTCCAAGGGCCACAGCTACTATTGCACTTCGTCTAATAACACAAGAACTAGTATACTTATCTTACATCTTTAAAACACCCATCATTTAGATAGAAACTATTCTTTCTTTCTCTTTATCCTTTCTCCTCCGTTTTCTTTCCTGTCCCCCCCCCCCCCCCCCCCCCCCCCGTCCTAATTTGTCTTTTTTTCTTCTTCTTCATGAGTTGTCCAAATGAACTGTCTATGACTTGTTGGTAAATATTATGTAAATATGTAAATATTTAAATATATATCACATAATGTGTATGCATGTCTTTGTTTTCATATGGATTATTATTATTATATTTCCATGTAATTATTAATCCGCTGTATAGCCACGCCACATGGATATATATATAGTGTTATCTGTAAATGAAATACGTAATGTTAAAAAAAAGAAGAAGCTAAAGCAACAAATGGGTCCACTAAGGTGGTTCGATCCCACGACTCACACATTCCAGGCGAGGACTCAACCGACTGAGCTAAATCCACAAAGCCCCCCCAAACCCCCCCCCCCCCCCCCCCCCCACCCCCAGACCCCCCCCCCCCCGCCCCCCCCCCCCCCCACCCCCCCCCCCCGACCACCCAAGATGAAGTGTTTTGTTTAAGGACACACTCAACTCATATTAATTATTGTTATACTGGCGTCATACATATCATTAAGGATAACAAAGATCATGAAAGAGAAAATCCGCTGCCATCCAAAATCTATTTTGCTTAATATCTCATTAAGTGGTAAAGATATCAATACAGTTTTAACGCATATAACTACATTTTAGGTGTCTAGGAATCCAGTGATGACATTGAATATGTGACTGCTATCTTATACTCCAAGATAGCCACCATCGAAATGCTATTAACATATGATATCATCAGTTAACAGGTTTACACACAATACGTGAAGGAATGAACCATCAACGAAACATCACGAGCAGCTGACCAAAAACGCACAGTTAACTTTTCTTAACTTTTCGTCACTTAACGTTTCTCAATTGCATTTCCCCATCACAAGAACAAAGTGACGTGCATGGAAGTGCAGACGTCTTAGGTCTCACTACACAGTTCATTTCACGGTCCACTATAGTTTCTAACACGTGTTATGGAAGTGCAGACGTCTTAGGTCTCACTACACAGTTCATTTCACGGTCCACTATAGTTTCTAACACGTGTTATGGTTCACATATTCACTTCTAGGAATTGGGGAAGAATTAAAACAATATGTATGTTTAATGGTAAGCCTACTGGCTGTATTTTGCGCATGTTATTTTGTAATATTGTACATTGACGTTTTGTGACATGGGTGTATAGCCCAAGAGACAGCCATAGTAAATCGATTAATGAACCACCTTTTCGGACCGGTACCACAGCCAGATGCGGTAATATAGCAAAAAAAATAAAAAAATAAAAAAAATGAGACGGAAATGTTCTCAATTTTGGAGTGGAAATAATTGCTTATATAATGTATATTCGAAATGGTGTATGTTGTTAGTACCAACGAGAACCCATTCTGTTGGCAATCTTCATTTGAAGTTGGGCAATTTAACATGGATTTAAATGGCAGATGACATCTGTGTAGTGAGACCTTAATACAAAACACTGAATTACTGTTTGTCTCAAAAAATATATGTTTAGCAAGCCAAAATGAGAATGGGCATCCTTACATAAGGTCATTTCATCGATTTGTTTTTTTAGCCAAGCTTATGGGTGTCCTCTTTGTGTAAATATTGAAAACATGTCAACTTTTTATTATTATGATTATTATTTTATTAATGTTTTTTTGGGGTTTTTTGTTTTGTTGTTGTTGTTGTTTGGGTTTTTTGTTGGTTTATTTTTTTTTTTTTTTGTTGGTTTTTTTTTTTTTTTTTTTTTTTTTTTTTTTGGGGGGGGGGGCAATAATTGATATGCTAGTGTTCTTACATGTAATATATGAATAGATCTGAATGTCTAACATTGTGTTTCACATTGTAACCGTCAAAGTTCAAGGTCACAAAGTCAATATACAAATTCACCCTAATTTCTGTGATTTTGTGCATAATGAATATTTTTGGAATGTACAGTCATAGTGACAAATAGTTTTGATGGTATTGGGAATATATAACATAGTATTCTACTATCAAAGTAGAATTTGTATCCGTCATTAATAATGTGTGGATCTTCAGGCTGAAATATGCAGAAAAAAGCAGGATTTCAACACTTCACTATGAAATGGTTGTTGCCCATAGCAACCATTGAAGAAAACTAATATTTTTAATGAATTAACTAGATAATTAGCTTCTTTGTATGTTCCTTATATCATAACTACCAAAAAGGTTATGCATTACTATGTAGTGGCTGTTTGTTTGATGGCCATCTATTGAGTGGATTACCAAGGAGTACCAATGTGATATGAAGTTTTATTGGATGGTATGGTGCATCTATCTTTTGATGCATTGTTTAGAGTTCATAAGTTACACTGGTCTAGTATAACTTTTCATGGTGTAAATGACTCAAATTATCAAACTGACTTCAAACCAAGTTTGACAAAATATGTTAATTGACTTTAAGGTCTCACTACACAGTTCACTTCGGTGTGACAGTTCATTGATCACGGTCCACTATAGTTCCTAATTGTGACACATATTCACTTCTAGGAACTGGGGAAGAATTAAAACAATATGTATGTTTAATGGTAGGCCTTCTGGCTGTATTTTGCCCATGTTATTTTGTAATATTGTGCATTGGTCTTTTGGGACATGGGTGTATAGCGCAAGAGACAGCCGGAGTAAATAGGTTAATGAACCACCTGTTTGGACCGATACTACAGCCAGATGCGGTCATATACCAAAAAATATTTGAGACGGAAATGTTATTAATTTTGGAGTGAAAATAAATGCTTAAATAATGTTCGCTATGGTGTATGTTGATAGTGCCAACGAGAAGTTGAGCAATTTAACATGGATTTCAATGGCAGATGGCATCTGTGTAGTGAGACCTTACACCTGCAGCGACCAGTGCATTCTTTTGTGCATCCACACTGGATAAGTTCATTGCAGATCTTTGCGGCTGCCGGTAGTGTTGTCGAAATCGGTTTAAACTGACCGTCAGATGTTTTCTCCCAACCCCACTCACTTGGACATGGGAGCTCAGGCTATGGATTGTCACACATGCAAAACCGATCATCACTAAAACCAGAAGTGCGTCAAATGGTCGCATCAACATTGAGTTTCTATAGATATTATAGCAAAGACTTAAAGTTAGCCAAAATCCAATATTTCTATGTGAATTTCAGTCTTCGAATCAGGCAAGAACCCTATCCCTGTCTTCTGTCTTGTTCCTAAGAGCCATAAGGAATTTTCAACTCACACCAAACCAACGTGTTAACCATATGTGGAGTGAAAACTATGCACATGCAGAAACACCTGCAAGTGCATTTCATGTTCATCAAAATTAACTATCTACAGAAAGAATATTGCTGCGTGTATTCATATAAAGTGGAATTTGTTGTCGGTTTTTTGTTGATATAGTCTACTGCCTTGTGGGCTCCCGTGGGAACTTTTTGAAGAAAGCAAAACTTCATCATAAATCAGTTTATTTATACCTCACAGATGAAGAAAATTGTTGGTGCCAGTCTTGAATTTTTGGCAGGGCGTCATAATGACGTTATCAAATTTGGATTCCTCAATGATCTAAAATAAAAAATAAAACTATTTCTGGGCCAATCTTCAAAAACAAGATGTTAAAATGATCAGACTAAAGAGCTTAAATAATCAGTATGCATCTGATGATAAAAGTGTGGCCATTTTAGGGTGAATGAAGTTTCCTTTTGTTTTGGTGTATTTTGATACAATCCAATGGTAACAAACATCAACATTTGCATAATTATGCTTTATTCAATGAATAGAAAATTGATCATCTGTTTCTTGTATAACAGTACTGTATTTTGTTCCAACGGTAATTTTAATTCATATATTTAGCACCATAACGACATGCAGTCAATGCAAGGGAGAGGTAGTATGAGGATAAAAGTTGCCACAATGTGGCCATACGCATGGTAACAGTGGTCGCATTGTAGATGGCGTGGTCAATACTATAGCCACTCTGTGTCTTGGCTAGAAACCAGGAAAAAGAGGAATTAGCATTACAAGAATATTTACCACTCCCTGGATATAAAAAGACATTTTGTGTTTGCATTTCTGGCTATTGCATGGTCTGTTTTTACAGTGATTCATAAATGCACGTGATCACAGCTATATTTATTTACAACATCTGTATTTATTTACAAGATCTGTCCTGAGCTTGTTTTGGTTTTCAGGCACGGCGAAAGCAAGTTGACATTGGGAGGGGCTGATTGAGATCGAGGGCACAACGCAGTTTCTAGGGGATTTCGGGGTACGCTCCCCCTAAAACTTTGAAAACTAGATGTCCTGAAATGCAAATTCCTGCATTCTACAATTAAAATTTATCTCTGCTTTAAGATTTATTATCAGTATTATTTTTTTTTTCAGAATTATTGGAGAGGCTAGAGCTGAGATCGGGACCCCCAGTGGCTCGGACAAATATTGCTGTTCATCAGGGGTTCATCGGACCCTGGCAGGTGGGACAATTTGCAGAAGATAATACACATGTATACATGTGGTAATTGGATCCACAGTGGACAGTTCATCGCCTGGTCTTCTCTGGAACGTTTGTGGCAACGGGCAACGGGCAACTCATTTTACGTGCCCCTATCCACGAAGGTTCAGGCACGCCCACCACGTATTTAGCCTCTGACTTCGCCAGTGACTAACTCCGGAGCAGGAGGGGGGGGGGGGTAAGTTTGAGGTGGGCGGAATTTGGAAAAAAGCCATTTAGTAAGGTCAACGCGAGCGCGGACCAAATAGCAGACACTTCGTAAACTTGAAGTACACCGAGTGGGAGCCGTGCTCTGATTGGCTGAATTTCGATTCCTCGGTGAAGCCTGTATTTTACCTAAGTCTACAAAGAGTAACTGCATCCAAAAACATGTCCGGACTCTAAAATTTAACCCAAAGTAGTTAAGACTGCTCAGCCAAAAGGTTTTTAAGGTGATTTTGAGCAATTGAACGGGCGCCAAAGTAAAATGCGTTAGACTACTTATAAAAAAATAAACATAAGAATTTTGAACTGCTACCAAAACGTTTAAAGTCTAACTAGCCCAAAAAAAGAGGTTGTTACGTGTCCTAGGAAAGGTTGGTATCTAGGGGGATCCGATGTAGTCGTTGATCTCAAGATGCAGGAGGAACTGCCGGTAATCGGAGTCTGCTAGCGACTTGGTGACTGGACGGTAGTGCGGACCCGCGACGGTTTTTAGGACACGATGTAATGTCGGGTTGTCCATCTCCGATAGTAACAGACCTTGATTAAATCTTCCGTTCCGGCGGATGGTTACGCACACTGCGCTTTGTCCCTCCCGCATCTTGAGCCGGTGCACCGCGAATTCCCCCTCGTTGAGTCCGTCGGGTAGAGGTTGGTAAGACTGCTCCTTGGGACGACTAATCAGGAGGCGTACGTCTGTGAGGTTGGTCTTCACCAGCTGTTGGTAGCGCTGTTGGAGACGGCCGGCCTGCAGTGACCACCGCTCCTCTGGTTCTGTCCCCGGCTGCGGCGGTTGAGAGGGGCGACTTGGCTTGGCTGGAGTTGCACTCGGGGGAGTGTTCGCCTTCCTCCTCTTCACAACTGGCTCCTTCCGGGCCTGCGCCTCAACGGGTGTCGTCGACAGGATCGGCGACACGTCCGGAAGCGCTTGAGTAGGGACTGGTGCAGGAGGCCGATTGAACGGGGTGACACAGATGGCTGTGTCAAGCTCGTCCAGTTCGTCTTCTTCCAAGGGGACGGAATCCGAGACAGCCGGGGCCGGAACCTCTTCTATCTGGGTCGTCTTCCTCTGGTGAGCGGTGTTCGGCGGTCTAACAGAAGGAGTCGCCGCCGGCGGTTTAGCCACCGGTTTTGACACCCCCTGCGCCGCCGCTGGCACACGTCTCCTCTTCCTCCACCTTCCCTTCTTCTGAATCCGGTCTCCGTACACCAAGGTCACGGTTGCCCGTGACCCGGTGTACGAGACCCGGTATTTTAACAGCATTCCATAAGTCTTCACCAGTCCCCCCAGGTGGGGGGGGGAGGGGGGGCAGATCGAGAGAGCAAGGGCTAACGTCCGTCATCATCGTGAAAATAAACTGGAATGCAAGAATCGAATGCAAGAATCGAATGGCAAGAATCGAATGGCGTTTGTGGTAGCTGTCCTTGTTATAGTCTGGTTGTTATAGCCATCAGCTCTTGCATGAGCGCTTTACCGAAGCTTTCATCTCCTCATATGTTATTTGTGGCTCATCTTGTGGCATTTGAAATCCCCCTACTCTGCTAAGGTATCTGCTTCTTCGGCTTCTTAGATGATGCACTGTAATGGAATCCATTATATTATTGTTTGTTCAGTGACACAGCTTAGTGTGGAAAGTAGTTGTAGCAAGTTCACTCATTGCTTCATTTTTATTTTTATTTTTTTTTTATTTTTTTTTGGGGGGGAAGGAGGAGGGGGGCATTTGAGAGTTTGGAGGATAGAGAGAACATCTGAGAAGATGCCTTGTAACGTGTGGAGAACCTTCCTGTTGTAATGGACATCTTAATGGTTTCCCATACTTTAAATTTTATAAGCTCGATTTGGATCGCCATAGCAATTTTGATTGCTTCATCAAATTGATCTGGTGTTATTGTTAGACATCATTGACAAAACAAATCACTTCATAGTCGCTGAAATATTGAAGATTGTGAAAATTATAGCACATCATTACATTGTCATATGCTTAAGTGCAGCTCGTGTGAGTGTTAGTTTTTCGGATCAAGCGTGTTTCCACCACCTTAATTATTAACTAACCCACTGCCCTGGACAGACAGCCCAGATAGCCGTGGTGTGTGTGGCCCTGGACAGTATGCTTTGATCTTAATTATTGGATATAAGCACGAAAATAAGTTGAAATGAAATGGATATATATATATATATATATATATATATATATATATATATATATATAAATGATAAAAGAAAATAAGTGTACAGTATATATGTATTTTAAAAAACAATTTAAAGAAATAATGATCCTTTTACATGTTTCAGTCTGTACTTATCTTCAGAAAGGAACTAAATAACTGCTAAATATGACGTCATACATATTATGACGTTACTGTAGTAGAAGGGGATTGATTTAATTACGTCATTGTTGCTTTTATGAAGTGGACAAAACTTTCTAATAAAATACATTTCCTTTGTCTTTCTTTTCATTTCATCATTGGTATCTATGTGATAAAATGGGAAAATAGTGAATTTAATATCTTTTTGTGCCGCACATATATTTAAATGTGAACTCAAGGGTATGCATCTTGTTTCAGGTTGTTTTATTTGCTGTTTGTGTACGCGTACTCTGGCTCTCAGCTGAGTGGTATGACCAATGTATTGTTCTTTGCAACCTTGGCATGTAATTTCATAAATAACATTGTTAACCGAACAATCCATATCCCTGTGTACCCAAAATAAACCTTTGTGGTTGCATTCTATATGTGTGCCTTCTAAAATATGTTGGCATGTACCACATTTTACTTCGGTTACACTTTTTTGACACTGCATTTATGTTCTACTGTTGTAGATTCAAATCGTGCTTTTTGTCAGTATCTTGTTTCAAGTTTTTTGCTTTGTCTCTTACTATTTATAATTGAAATAGAGTCTAGTATGGATGACATTTTTTTCATTTTGTTTTAAAATGTGCAATTCTGACAAGATCTTTTTATATATATCGGGGTTCTGCGGGTTATGGGTGGATACAAATGCCAGCGGCCTTTTCGCTGAAACGATTGTGTTTTTGTTTAAAAAGATATTTTCTATTTAATACTACCGCCTTTTCGATACTATCTGATATTAGCTGTTTTGGATAACCTCGCGTTTTAAGATACATGTTTAGTTCCCGGAGACGTTGATCACGTGTTTGTATATTTGACACAATCATACAGATACGCCGTGCTAGGTTATATGGTATATACTTCTTCTCGTATGACTCGGATGACAGGATGAGAAAGAAAGGTACTGTTTGCTATCATTGGTTTGTAAAATATATTAGTTTCTATTATGCGTCCACACTTGATTACTAAAGTGTCTAGAAAAGGAATTTTCTTTGCGTCTGTTTTCCATAGTAAAGTTTATGGTTACTATTCAGTGTGTTAAGTAACTCGTGAAATAATTCCAAACAGTGTTTGGACAAAAGGCCACAGTATGAAACAATCATCAAGAAAACGTTTTCCAGTTCTTCTTGAAATATAGCTGAACGTCTGATCCAAATATATTTGTAATTTTAGTTTCTAATATTTGTTCTAGGTAACCTAAAGTCAGTGTGGCATAGCTTGGTGCCATTTTGGTACCCATTTGCCGTCCCTTTAATCTGTTTTTTAATGTTTCCCATCAAAGTAAAATATATTGTTTTTCCAATATATATTTTATGCTTTCTACAATTAAAGACTTCGAAATTCGTTCTGGCAAAGGTTCGGGATATTTGGTTACCAGTATGACACTGCGGTGATTCCAAGGTCATGTGGTATGCTGGAATATAGTCTTGTTACATCAAATATTACCAGTACGCTTTCTTCCGTTGTCTTTTCTGGCAGGTTGTTGATGAAATCCATAGTGTCTCTTGTATAACTGGTTACTTTTAATAAAAATGGTTTCAACAATATATCAATGAAATTGCTCAGTCTATGGTTTGCACACACTGGGCCAGCTACAATTGGCCGTAACTGTAAGTCATTGGGATGCAATAATTCTACATAACTTATCTGTGCTTCTCTGCACATAGAATTAATAATCTGGCTCTTATGTACTTTAGGAAGGCCATAAAAATTACTCTCCTTACATTCAAAATTTGTTAAATAATCAAATTCCTTTTCGGTCAATTCTCCCTCAAATCGTTTTATAAATGTTTTAAGTTGTTTAAACTTGTTTGATTTTACCTCTGTAATTTCTATGTAATTATTCTGATCTTCAATTATGGAAAGAGCCATTTGTTTGTATTCAGCGGTATTCATGATAACAATAACACCACCCTTATCCGCTTGTTTAATAACAACAGACTTACCATTTGCTAAATTTAATAAACATTTTCTTTCATAATCTTTTATATTTGAATTTGATTTAGGATTGTTATTGAGAGGATATTTTGAAATTACTTCGATATAATCATCTAGGTTTCTATTCCTACCTTTTATTGCACTCCAATAACTTTTATTCCTAACTATAGAACCATCATTAGAACTATTGTTTACAAAAAAGTATTCAGTGTTTCTTAACTGGCGACAGAACTCATTAATATCTTCCTTTAATTCTTCTATATTGTTATTCTTTGGTGTGGGGGTAAATTTCAAACCCTTTTCCAAAACCCGTGTTTCTGTGGTAGTGAATTTCCGGTGAGATAAGTTGATTATTTTTATTTCCGCCTCCTGTGGGTGATTTTTCTGGCCAACCTGTCTGTTCTGAGCTCCTGCTGTGGGCTAAAAAAGGGTTCGACCCTTGTTGTTCTCTGTGGTTTGGTTCTCCGCGCTGCTTGTGGCATCGATGTTGATTCTCTCCACGAAGGTGATCTTTGGTCTGAATTTCTAAGGGTATTGTTTCACTGCCTTTGGCTCGATGCTGTTCTGTGATGATGCTCCGTATTGTTGTTATTTTGAAGGATACGGGGCCATTTTTGTGGTTTTTCGTCCAATGTACGTTACGTATCGGCTGGTCCTTTTTTGATTACCGTATACCGGATGTTCTCTATACGTTGACTCTTGCTCTTCAGTGTTGTTTTCATGACGTTTGTTTCTCCAGCCATGACTGCTGTTATTGTGCAGACGTGGTTTCAGCCAGGGACTGTCTTTGTACACAGTGGTATGAAATTCTTCTTCATATTTCAGGAGCCACTGTTTCCCATCTTTTGATATATTTTTCTTCTTCTTTGTCACACTGTGATCTCCATTTTTGTAACAGGATTTCTTTAATTTTGCCTTGAGATTTATTTTCAATCTCTTGTATCATAATTTGATCAATATTCTTTATTTTTTCTTCTTGACTTTGTCATCTCATTTTCATGAGTTCAATTTCGATTTCAAGGTGTTGAAATGCCTGCAATTCCCGTCTTCTCGTCTGGATTTCAGGTTCATTCAAAATTTCTGAGATCTTATATTTCTTAGGAATAATCTTGTCGTCACGATTTATATATATAAGGTGTATATATATATATATATATATATATATATATATATATATATATATAGTAGTCGTTTTCGAGTTGAAAGACGCTATTTTATAGAGTGCTCAACCGTGTGGGAGCCAGATATATCGTTAAAAAGTGTATGTTTTTCTCTACATGACAGGCTTGTTTCGTGAGAGAGTTGAATTATTGCTCTCACTCATCAGATGTAGATTTAATTACACCGTCAACGGAAAGCTGATGACGTAATGGACTCTGTGACGTCGAGGTTACGTCACTATGCAGGTCTATAATAGGTGATGTGTGGTATGCGCACAGAAGGTATTTGCGTCTGTGTCGACATGCTGATACGAGTTTCATTCTTGGAGTTTAGTGTGCTGGTTTCAGGTTTATACATTATGAACAGTTTTTCCTTCAGGCAGAGGTTACATCTTTTGCTCGCTGGAGAGTATGATTTTGCTTTGGATAAAATTTTTCCACTTAATGGTGTATGGGGTGAATCTATCCTTCAGTGTCCAAATGTACTGACTTAGCGCTGTTGCGTTCTTCTGTGTTTTGCGTTTTGAAAACTGCTCGTGTGCGCAGTATATCTCGTCTTAAATGTGTTCTCGGTCAAACCAACGTATGTGTTCTTGCTTGTTGTTATCGAGTGTATTAACGGTAGCTTGATATATTACTCCCTTTCTGCAAGCATTTGCCCTCAAGTGGACATTCAGCTCTTCGTCTACAGTTGCATTCTCTGGGGGGAACGGCGTCTTTGTCTCTGTGTTGTTGAAGTAGAGTTTTTTGTTATGCGCTGAAATTATTTTCCCAACATTAGGCATGCAGCTATAGCTAATTTTAACGGTGTTTCGATTTATAATTTTGTGGAGAGGGTTGCTTTTGGAAAGCACTCATTGAGTAATCTGAGGAACTGGTGACCTACGTTGGTTTTCACGTTGGAGCTATATGGTGGGTTGTACCAGGTGATGTTTCTATTGCGGTTGTTTCTGCGTCTGTTGTTTTTTCTGCTGTTGGGGTGTATTTGAGGTTATAGTTATATCCGCTCTTGAGTAAGGCTTCCTTATATGGGCGTTTCGCTTCTTCAAAGATGCACTCATTCGAAGATATATCAGAAAGCCTTTTATTTATTGTTTTTGGTATACTGCGGATGATATTTGGAGGGTGGTTGCTCTTGTTGTGGATGTATAAAGGTGTGTTGTTTGGTTTCATATAGGGTTTGACTGAGCTCTTTTCAAGATCTAGAGTTACGTCCAAGTAATCTACAGATTTTTTGTTGGCGACTATGGTGATCTTGAGTTTATGGTTTGCAAATATTCTGCAAATATCTTTTTTGATTATCTCTATGGTTCTCGGTGACTCATTGAATGCAGCTAGGCCATCGTCGCGATATAGTCCTATATTGTTGCCGTATTTGGCTTGTAGTTCTGAAAGAAGAAAGAGCCCGACTATTTCGCAAATTTCTGCTCCATCGTAACTACCCATAGTTACATCAAACCGTGATTGTTTGCCTCTCCACAAAATTATAAATCGAAACACCGTTAAAATTAGCTATAGCTGCATGCCTAATGTTGGGAAAATAATTTCAGCGCATAACAAAACTCTACTTCAACAACACAGAGACAAAGACGCCGTTCCCCCCAGAGAATGCAACTGTAGACGAAGAGCTGAATGTCCACTTGAGGGCAAATGCTTGCAGAAAGGAGTAATATATCAAGCTACCGTTAATACACTCGATAACAACAAGCAAGAAACATACGTTGGTTTGACCGAGAACACATTTAAGACGAGATATACTGCGCACACGAGCAGTTTTCAAAACGCAACACAGAAGAACGCAACAGCGCTAAGTCAGTACATTTGGACACTGAAGGATAGATTCACCCCATACACCATTAAGTGGAAAAATTTTATCCAAAGCAAAATCATACTCTCCAGCGAGCAAAAGATGTAACCTCTGCCTGAAGGAAAAACTGTTCATAATGTATAAACCTGAAACCAGCACACTAAACTCCAAGAATGAACTCGTATCAGCATGTCGACACAGACGCAAAATACCTTCTGTGTCGCATACCACACATCACCTATTATAGACCTGCATAGTGACGTAACCTCGACGTCACAGAGTCCATTACGTCATCAGCTTTCCGTTGACGGGTGTAATTAAATCTACATCTGATGAGTGAGCAAGTAATTTAATTATTATTAGACATTAGTTTTCCCTAAGCCCCACCCCACCCCTAAACTAATAACTGGATAGATCTGTGAAACAGAAACAAATGTATCCTTGCACAGACCACAAAAACTGCCTTAAAATTTTAAAAATAATTAGCACAAACAATTCGGACGAAAATTGGGACATGAGAAGTGACCACTGTTTTAATGTTATGTATAGTAAGAACCAAATTTCCCAAAACATTAATGTAAATAATGAATAGATTTTAAAATTAATATTAATTTTTGTGATGTAACTGGCAAGGTTCTGTATGTAACCAGTGGTGTGCACTTCAAGTTACGTGCCGAACCAGACAGTTTTAGCACAAGAATGAAGGAATATATTTTGTTACATGGTTCTATTTGTTAAAGTACCACGACACGCTCGTCATAGAATTGAGAATATTGTAAAAAAAAAAACCACTTTAATTAGCTTTGTTACGTAGGTATTTTATTTTTAAAATCACGACTATGAATGTCTATTTAACGTCAACCTGGGCTCGTGCTTATAAAACGTTTAGAGTCCAGACTCAATCTGTAATGACGTCACGCTCATACACGTTGTATGGCGTTGTCATGACAGTAGTGTCTCAGACTCTATTAGAGTCTCGAATCTAGACTGTAAAGATTGTATAAGCACCAGGCCTGAACAGCACTATTACCGACCTTGTACAAATCACGTGACTGGGTGATCTGTATACTTTAAAAAAACAAAAAAACACCCAGCCATTGCAATGCGTTCTGGCCTAGTGTTTATGTCACATTTTAAGGTAAAATGTTCATATAGGCAAGAGCAAGGTCAAGGTCAAACTCGTGTATTGTATTAAGTATTATTTGAATTACTTGGCAGTGAATCACATGAGTTTCTTAAGTATATTTTCTTTGTAGTTTGTTTACTTAACGCACATATATATCCTAGTACATACCATGAATACATTCGTAAAATAACGTCATGAATGTGTTGAGTTGTGATGCTCTAGGACACGGAGCTGGAAGAACTTTTGGTACTTTAAGCAGTTGACAATGTCCTTGGTAATATCCACTGCAAAGCGTCAAAAATGTCTTAAAATTGTTAGGCATTTTCTCATCATCTGTAGGAAGATGAAACATCTCTTTACAGGTGTCGTTAGTCGAGGTAATATTCGAATAATAATCCCAATCTGATGTATTGTGACTTGCCACGCAGTCCAAGTTGTGGTTATAGACAAACATTATCCTTCTAGGAAGAAGTCTCGTGTCTACATCGCAATGGGTATTATCCGGAAGAGCAAACAACTTTTCATAACACTGACTGGCATTATACAGTTGAAGATGCACGCTGACTGATACTGAAAATAATTAATAAAAAACAGAAACCATAATACACGAAGCAAACTGTTCAAATTAATCAATTAATTATCTAAAATAGAATTTCGTTTATTTCATATTACCATAATAACGACTAACCACAAATTACCATAGGTGATACATGACATGTTAACTGTCTGTGGTATGTAGGCCTATTGCCCTGCCTATGGGAAAGTGCATATATAAAATAACCTTTGCTGCTTTTCAGGTAGAAGTATCTTATGTAGCGGCAGCCGAATTCCTCTGACTGGACCAAATGTCAAATGAAAATTGTTAGACACCAAATAGACATAGTTTAAAAAATTCAAAAAGTTCTAAACATTCGTACTGAGACATTCAGTATAGATATACATCAGCGTATGATATTAAATTTTGATTTAGTATTTTAAAACATTGTAACGAAAACCCGCCTCTTCCCTATAAACAATTTAATGTATTATCATATCAGATTTATGAGTTGAATAGTTCGATGTTCTTGTTAATTTAATACCGTTACTTACAAGATAACACCACTAGAAATAACAAATTCAAATTCTTCATGAAGGAAGCCATCGTGTATTCATTGCGAGCGATAAAACATCAACTTTGCTTTTGTCGTTACGTTCAAATAATCTTTGACCCGCAGATGACCTACATAAGAGCAAATTGCTATCTGCGCTTGTGTGGACTTTACTGCAACTTTTAATTATATTCAGGATTGCACTTTGCTTGACATATTGGCGGTGGGGTGGGGCAGTAAACAAAATCTATATGGAGTCTTTTTATAACAGACAAAAGGCAATGTTTGAACTCCTAAAAAGAGTACCTGTTCGTGTTTTTTTATGGTAACTGCCAGAGCCAACTGTTTTCTATGGTCCTTCACAACACATCGTAACGTTTCACTTAATATGGTTAGCAGTTGTACGTTTGCATTTATTTGGTAACTATGTCATGCAGAATATTACGCAAAATCAGTATGGAAGATTGGTCACGGAAAAAACTAAAGAAAGTGTATATTTCGAACTACGTATATTATTTGTACCGTTTGTGATTATAGCAATAGGTTTTCAGTCGTAAATTTATATTTGTACAAAGCAATGCAATTAAATCTACGATTAGCAAAAACAGTTCTTATTACACGTTATAATTACAGTGAGTTTTAAAAATATAGATAAATTATTGTTCGTTTTTACTGTGATCCATATTCCATAATTATATAAGTTTTTGCTTTAAAATAATACTGAATAGAATACATATAAACGTAAAGTTTCGATGTTTTGTGAAGTTGGTCTCTGATATCTATAGTGTAATAAATATCTTATTAGTTTCTGCACTGACATACAGATGATAATCATGTTGTAAGTGGCATGATGGATTCAGTACCCTTTTGGTGTGGCCTAATTCACTTACGGTTCAGGTACGTTCGCCAAGGGCATAAACTCGGACATGCCAACAAATCACAAACGTATTCGAATTATCATTATATTTAGTCTATTTATGTAGGTATGTGCACGTTTGGTGATCTGCGACCACAACACTGATTATCTAAAACAACTAATATGCACTAACATATACTTATAGTTACTGATTAGGTTTTGTTATCGTTGATTGAAAACAAAAAAGATATTTGGTACTCGATAATAGTGCTGCATATGCCAATTTGTTTTTATTCTAAAGTAAAAGGCCGTAACTGGGACGTAATGTACATATGTCTAACGTCTAACGTATTCAAAATGGCGGCTGACTACACAAAAAGCAAAATACACTATGAAGAATTCTCCAAGTATTCTAAAAACAAAAAAGAATGATCTTTCTGTATGTATCCGTTCGTTATTAGCCGTAATCTAAGTGTCAAGTATAGATTATCGAAAACATATATTAAGTTCAAGCTAGCAAGCCTTCACAGAGTGCTTATGTATGTCAAGCGCATGCCGCTTTTCAGTTTATTGTAAATGGGATAACTCTGTTTCAACCAGGAAGTAGGAGTAGTTACAGAATTAGTATCTTATTAGGCCGCGAGAATGGGTAAAACAAACAATAGGCTAAACCACACAAGTAGAAACGTCGAGATTTTCTTTGCTGGTAACAAAAACATATTTCAATAGACACCGTATACATTATTACAATCTGCACCTAACCCTTTACCTCTTTGTACAGCCATGAATCCTCCCTTCAACTCTTCAGCTATGCCTCCACATAATATATATATAATATATATATATCTATATATATATATATATATATATATATATATATATATGATTATATATTATTAATTTTGAGAGAGCTCGTTCAAAAATAAATTTCTAAATACAAAAATCATAAATTTACTTTAATTCCCATTCCCTATTATAATTACAGTATTATAACTCTAATAGACTATGTCTATCAAATTGTCCCCATCATACTTGGTACCCGCCCCCGACCCCCCCCCCCCCCCCCCCCCCCCCCCCCCCCCCCCCCCCCCCCCCCCGCCCCCGCGCACCTCTGCCGCGTGGGCAAAGCCACTGGCGATGTCAGAGCTGTAAGCATGGCAAAGCTGTCAGGTTAGGTTACAATCTGCACTTCTCTGGCAATTCTTTGTGTAGATATTCCACTAAAATAAAAAGTGATTTAGTCCGTGGACGAAATATGTGGTAAATAACTGATACAAAACAAATTATAGTGGACGAATTGACCAAGAACAATTTTTGGTTGTGGACGAATCGTCTCGAGTTGAACAGTGGACGAATGTTTAGTGGACGAATCGTCTGCATCCCAACATACCTATCCCATCCCCCCCCCCCCCCCCCCCCACGGCTCCACACATTTGCACTCGTCCACGGACTACGAGTACGTAGATTGTTTCCCAAAATGTGACACAGTAATTAATACAGTGAAGCCTGCCTATGCGGTCACCTGTCTTAAGTTGTCACTTAATATCCTCCCACACGACTTGACCTGTATTAAGCAGCCACCTGATATTATATTCAGTTCACAGTAATTAAAACTAAACGGTGGCGTAAGAAGGTGCCAAAAAGTGGGGGGGGGGGGGGGGGCAGACATATATGTCTATAAATATAAATATATATATATAAACCATCTCTGCTGCTACTGGATAAAGAAACGTGGGGGATACATGCTCCCAATCACCCACCCCACCTCCACCCACGCTTCTTACGCCAGTGCTAAATATCACTTACCAAAAGCACTTTCAAGTATATAAGTCAACAATCCATGCGTACAATTATGCCATAAAATTTAAACAATAGTAAAAACAAAATCATATGACTTGGACCCAGGCACCTGTTACCCTTCACGACTTCATAGTTCGCCCCCTGACGAATATATACCTTACAGAAACGTTTTGTTATCTAGAACGCATTTATTTCTTGACACCATTCAGTGTATGTGATTGTAGGTATGTTCATCATCAGTTACTCGGTTCCTCAGTTTGTCGTCGTCCCTTGAGTCTCGCTCACTCTCTTAGTACGCAGCGTTACATTCGTACGATTTCCGATGCGACTTAAGTCCCCTCAATGCTATATCTGAATGGTTTGCTCCGTGCCCGTCGATATGCTGACTATAATAGTTTTAATGGCAGAAAATGCAGGGAGCTACAACTCTATTAGCGGTTTGTCAATGGGTGTATGAAAAGTAAATGACGGGTTAATCCTCAAAAAATAG
>NC_054702.1:36293705-36313705 GCF_016097555.1 Gigantopelta aegis
TTGTAAATTGAAAACATTCGGGATTATGCCGAGAGTATACGAAATGATTCGGGTGAATTGCGAAGTATGCCGGAAACTAATTTCAATATAAAATGTTATATAAAATTCGTTTAAAGACGAAAAACACCGTCATGGTATAGCCATAAAATCTGTTTATACTAGTATACAATCCAGAATTTATTAGCGCACTTTTCCCCGTGTTTTTTAATGTTGAAATATACCAACAAGTTCGCCTATTGGATAAATATTCTCGCCTGATATTTTTTAGAATTTGTATCCTCCCGAATAACGCTATAAACGGCGAAGTGAAATTGGTCGATATTTAAATTGTTATTTATAGATGAAATTTCACCTGGACATAGGAGTCCACGCAATGTTGTTAGATCTACTGGTAGACCAGTAGAGCTAATTTTAATCAGATTAGACATCCAATAGCCTATGGCTAATTAAACAATGTCCTCTAGTGGTGTCGTTATATAATGCAACCTTTAAATTAAATATTACTTTGTTTTCTTGTACCAGATCATTCACTCCATAACATCGATAGTTATTTCACGTTTTATTAATATATATGTTGAAAGAGTTCCTACATAACGTTTTTTTTTATCTTTATCCATAGGCATGAATCTATTAGAAAGAAAACGAATATATATCTACTGTTTCCACACCTTCCCAAAAACACACAGTTTGTTTAAAAGCTAACAAAAAGAAATGGTTATGCCCACTCTTTGCAAAATTATGGTAATCCCCTACTTTGCATTAAACGAAATTAATATATATATATATCTGTGTGTGTGTGTGTGTGTGTGGAATGTATAATACATATAATAAGAGTGAAGCAAAACTATATAATTTGAATAAATAAATAAAATTTCTTTCTTTTCAAATTTTTCGCAAATATTTTCGACGTTAAAACTTGAAAACAGTGACTTGGAACATAAACCAGCTCTGGCTGTCAACTCTCATGTACTTTCGATTGATATAAAATTGAAGATGAATGTGACACGGCCTCAGTGGTGTAGTGGTTAAGTCTCTAGACATAAGGCCGGTAGGTTTGATTGAAAGCATATTTTATTGTACAACGAACAAAATAATCGGGTACAAGTTTGACAACTTACCTGGCCCTCTTCTATATACGTACAATATACATGGCGACTATAGGTACTGGTAGGTATTGGGTTTACCTCCCGGTACAGGCTCCCACCTAGAACGAGTTTACTGTCTCATTGGGTAGGTGTAAGAACCATTACACCGACCTCTCTCTCGCTAACCAATGCCCCACTGTCCGGGACAGACAGTCCAGACAGCTGAAATGTGTGTCCAGGACAGCGTACTTGAACCTAATTGGATATAAGCACGAAAATGTATATAAATGAATGAATGAAATGGGAGACGGTATTTGAGAGAGAGAGAGAGAGAGAGAGAGAGAGAGAGAGAGAGAGAGAGAGAGAGAGAGAGAGAGAGAGAGAGAGAGAGAGAGAGACAGACAGACAGAGAGACAGACAGACAGACAGACAGACAGACAGACAGACAGAGAGAGAGAGAGAGATGGAGAAAGAAGATATAAATAATACCTATAATTCCATAATTTATTCCTAATTTTGTAGAATACGGTGACTTAGTCATTGAGCTAGTCACTGAAATACTCGTTGAAATACTCGACCGTGTAGTTGTTGAAGTAGGCGTTGGACATGTGTTACGACTGATGTAGGCTACATCTTTCCCACAAGCAACCGTTACAGTTTTGTTGTTCGATGCTAAAGAAAAAGGAAAACGGGTTTTATTTTGTTATTTTTGTGGTACTGAATTGTTTATACGCGATATATACCCCTTTGTTTTTAGAAAAGTCATTTGTTATTGCTCATGTATATTCGATTGTGTGTGATGGCTTTACAATTATTATAATGACAAGGATTTGTCTCAACATAATACTATGGTCTGGTCACGATGGGGTTTTCTTGTTTATTTGTTTGCTTTGTTGGGTTATTTTTTATTATTCTTGTTTGGGGGGTGGGGGGGGGGGGGGTTGGTGGGTGCTGATGTGTCGTTACGCATTCAATTATTTATACTGTATCCTTTTTACTGCATGTCGTTACGAATATTAACATTTCCGAACAATTATTAATTATAGATCAACCTGCATTTTAATAAATACCCGCCTAAAGACAAATCACCTAACATACCTCATTTCTTATTCGCGTAGGAAATGCGACATGGGTAATACAACCAAATCCCATAGACGAGAATACTAACATATGTGGCTAAAACTCCTACATGCGGGGTATCAATCGACATATACACAACGGATATAAATACTACCACCCTTCATCCTCAAAGTAAGTCAGAAAAAATGGGAGCTATGCTGCTCATTTCAGACATAACAGATAGTGTCTATGACTACCCTAGTTCCGCACAAAATTTGAGTACTGGTTTTTTTACAGGTACCCCAAACATGTTTCAAGCACTAGGCTACTTGACACAGTCGTACCAGATGAAATAAAATTGCATACATTTTTTGCCCAGATGAAACTTTTTTTTACAACCAACACACTCACATTTATCACCAATCACAGGACTTGTGGTGTTCACTTCTCTATCAAAGGTTGGGTGCACCTCGAACACTGACCCAGCCGGAAGTTATTTGGTTTAGTATTCTTAAATACGTTGGTAAGTTATGAAGTGTACACACGTGTATGATTCTATTTCGTACAAATATGGTTAAAAGAAATTTCCAACTAAAACTTATATACGGCGCTTAATGTTTCACAATTAACTTTGCCAAATGCCTTTTCAACTCTGCATTGTACACAGATACGGTCTTGATCACGGATAACGGTTTCATCATATGTAGAATTCTGTATTTGTAGTTCTAATTTCAGTGGACGGATTGGAATTGACATGCAGGTCATCACCACGGAGCAGCTAATTAAATGTCTTTAAAACAATCGCAAACATATCGTAAATCTCGCGCGGTTTTCTCTCAAATTAGTTCTGAAAAGGAAATGCGCTTGCACTCACCAGCAATTTCAAGCCAAAGTTTGTCAGCTTTGGTGACCATGTTGGTGTTTAACGTAAGAGTAACGTAATTCCCATCACTGGAAAATATCGGCTGATGCGCATACATCCTATGGTCACGGCACGTCTCTGTTAAGAAATTAGTTTTCCCATCAGAAATGTTCAGAAGACAGTTGCTGGTGTTTAGTAGGATCACGTATGCCACAGACACCCGGATGTTGGAGGTACAGTCTGCTGTGTAGGCCAAACTAGCACACATCTGGAGAGTCTGGTGTCTCCAGAAACTAAAAAACTTCACTTTAGAAGCTAGATTGAATATTGATTTATATGATTTGACCGGAAAACACCCTTTTTTTATAAACGTTAGTCATTTTGTCAAAAATTTCTTAAAATTGTTAGGCAGTTTCTCAACATCTGCAGGAATACGAAACGTCTTTTTACAACCGTCTTCAGTGGAGTTAATATTTGAATAATAATCCCAATCTGATGCATTATGCGCTGCCACACAGAACATCTACAGTAGTATCGACACATTTTATTTTACGGTTATATGGCGTCGAACATATGGTTAAGGATCACACAGGTATTGAGAGAGGAAACCCGCTGTCGCCACTTCATGGGCTACTCTTTTTCGATTAGCAGCAAGGGATCTTTTATATGCACCATCCCAGAGACAGGATAGCACATAATACGGCCTTTGATGCACCAGTCGTGGTGCACTGGCTGGAACGAGATATAGCCCAATGGGCCCACCGACGTGGATCTATCCTACACCGACCGCGCATCAAGCGAACGCTTTACCACTGGGCTACTTTCCGCCCCCTTTTTTTAAATAGACAAAATAATATTATTGCAAATAGACAAAAGAGTCTTTTTTAAACTAAATAAAAAGAGTACCTGTTCGAGCCACCCGTCATCGTAACTTTACACTTAAATATGGTTAGCATTTGTACCATTGCATGTACATGTATTTGATATTTATTTCAGGAAGAATATATATATTATGCTATGTTAGTATGGAAGATTGGTCACGGAAAATACTAAAGAAAACGTTGTTTGTATATTTCAAAATATATTATTTGTCCTGTTTGTAATTTTTAAATAATAATAGTATAATAGTATTTCAGCCGTATATATATATTAATGTTCAAAGCAATGTTACTAAATCCACAATTAAAAATATACCTTATTATAAGTTATAATTACATTGACAATGGCGTAAGAAGGTCCCAAAAGGGGGGAGGGCACACACACACACACACACACACACACACACACAAACACACACATATATAGAGAGGCCCTATATAGTTTTTGCATGAAAATAATTTCAAAATGAGTACACATAAACGTATGGTTTCTGCACTGGTATACATGATAAGCACGTAATATGTGACATGATGGATTCGGTACTCTCTTTACGTGGCCTTATCCACTTAAGGTTCAGGTACGTTCGCCAAGGGCATAAACTCAAACATGCAAACAAAAACCCCAAACAAACGTACCCGATTTATTATTATATTTATGCTATTTATGTAGGCATGTACTCGCGTGGTGATCTGCGACCACAACAGTGATTACCGAAAATTTATATGTACAAACAAACACTTACATTCATTGATTAGGGTTTTTTTTTTGTCGTTGATAGCAATATAAAGGCATTTGGTGCTCGATAATAGTGCTGCATATGCCAATTTGTTTTTATTCTAAAGTAAAAGGCCGTAACTGGGACGTAATGTATCTCTGTCTAATGTAAGATAAACAATTATACGATGAGCAGACATTCATACGAATGTAGACCGTTTGAAACATCCGGTGATATAAAATGCCTGTCTCCAGGTTAACATTTAATACATAATGTGAAACTTCATGAACTACGTATGTTTAGAAAAATAACGGTAAATAAGAGGTAATGACTTAATATGAAAACTGTTTTCTAAATATATTACTGATAACTAAACTAGAATTTGACTCTTAAATACATATTATGTACAAATATTTTGAGTAGATAAATATTAAAAGTCTTGAATAGGTATTCAAAATGGCGGCTGACTATACAAAAACCAAAATACACTATGAAGAATTCTCCAAGTATTCTAAAAAGGAAGCAAAATAATTATCTTTCTATGTGTATTCGTTTGTTATTAGCCGTAATCTAAGTGTCAAGTACATATTATTGAAAACATATATTAAGTTCAAGCTAGCAAGCGTTTCAAACCGTCACAGAGTGCCTATGTATGTTAAGCGCACGCCGCTTTTCAGTTTATTGTAAATGAGATAACTCTGTTTCAACCAGGAAGTAGGAGTAGTTACAGAATTAGTATCTTATCAGGCCGCGGGAATTGTAAAACAAACAATAGGCTAAATCACACAAGTCGAAACGTCGAGATTTTCTTTGCTCGTAACAAAAACATATTTCAATAAACACCGTATACATTATTACAATCTGCACCTAACCTTTATTCAACTGGACCCAATTTCACTAAACATCGTAAGTTACGTTTTGCACGCAAACGTAAATCTACGACTGAAGAGCATTTCACAAAGAAGTGTAAAACGTAAGTTACGAGTAAAGTTAGACGTAAATCTAAGAGTGCCCTCGACCACAACTAGTTGCACACGTAAATTGCTACATCCACTTCGATAATTCATAAAATGGTAACACTTTTGGTTTTTGTATAGTGTTTAACAAATTAACTCACTTTATTAATCCAGTGATAGCCAATTGTGTTACCTGTGTCATTTGATCCACTCAGGGCGGGATTTGCTTGATGTGTCGGTGGATTCATTCAACTGAATTGTTTTTCTTCTGGTTCCACCAGTGCATCACAGCTGGTTAAAGGCCGTGGTATGTGTTTTCCCGTCTGTGAGAAAGCGGATATAAAAGATCCCTTGCTGTATTAGGAAAAAAATGTAGCGGGTTTCCTTTAACAACTACTTGTTAAAATTACCAAATGTTTGACATCGAATAGCCCGATGAATAATAAATCAATGTGTTTTAGTGGTGTCGTTAAACAAAAACAACTTTTATTTAATCCACTCAATTTTTTTTCAAATAGGCTGATAGCGTTCAATTAAGACGAGTCTGTATATTTTCTGATATATGCAAATGTATGCAGCGACAAACCAGATGATATTTTTTGCCCAGTACCTATTTCCTGTACCAGCTACCATTAAACGCAGGGCCGTACCGTCGTCTGGACATGGGGGTGTGGTAAACTGTCCTGAAAACGCGTCTCTTCTCGTCCTCATTACGAATATATGTGGATCCCTTTCGGACCTCGGCTCATTTGCCTTGCACAAACTCAACTTGCTCCTTTTACAATTCTGTGACACCCCTCTCCCCTGTACAAATGTCTAAATCCGCCCCTGCTATCAAACGTATTATTTTAAAACTTGTATTTGACTGTACAATGTTTTACTTTCATCTTTTTCAAATTCAACTTAATATTTTCTCTACAATTTAGAAATAAAATAAATATCCATACACAAATGACTGCCTGCTCAACTAACTATTATTTTGATAGGGGTGAAAGTTGTCTAGACAACAAAAAAACGCACCCAAAATACACCCAAACAGTGGCGTAGCGTGGGTTGCCCTGGGCACAGAATTCTGGACTGGTGGAAGGGACTCGGGGAGTGCTAACGGTCCACTGGTTAGGGGGCGCAATACTTGCCTTGCCTCGGGCGCTGGCCACCCACTCTACGCCACTGCACCCAAAGGCCATCTTGCATTTTGCCTACACAAATAATAAACTCGTTCATGCGGATCCAAGGGGTGATCATGACATTTTTTTATGCAGACCCTTTTTGCAGTATATCTACTACTTTGATGGAAAACACGAATTGAAATCACCATTAAAAAAATGTGGGTTTTTTAAAGTGCATATCGACTTGTCCAAATCAGGCCAGTAGGAACCGGGGAGGGGGGGGGGGGGGGGGTACGTGCACCCACTTGTGAGCCTTTTCTATCACATTAATGTTTACCATTGTAACCAAAATCTGATATAGAGTTTGTACCCGATCCATCAGTGCCCCCACTCCCAAAGCAAATATAGGAAATTGACCCATGATATTGTTTTAACTACATAGGTTAACATTGTCGCCTATAGGATTTTATTTGGTACAGTAGAACCATGTGTTGATATACCGGGAACGGTGGTTTCCAAACTTTATCAAGTTTATTCGTTCTTTCTTTTAAAAGTTATGTTTGTTTTGTTTAACGACAGTACTAGAGCACATTGAGTTATTAATAATCGGCTTTAGATGTCAAATGTCTGCTAAATGAGCTGCAAAAGCAGTGGCGTAGCCTGATCAGGACCTGGGGGGGGGGGATGGGGGGTGTCGAATATGAACCAAGTGGACTTTTTTTTTTTTTTTTTTTGCACCACCAGAAACTCCATATGTATAAAGCTGTATGTTTTAGTTCTGAAAGCGGACCATTTGCTTCAGCGGGAGGGTTTGTCCGAACACCCCCCCCCCCCCCCGAAACACCCCCCTGCTCTTCAACCCTTTACCTATTTGTACAGCCATGAATCCTCCCTTCAACTCTTCAGCTATACTCTCCATATAATAATAATAATAATATAGTATTATTATTACTATTATTATTAATTTTGAGAGCTCGTTCAAAAATAAATTTGTAATTACAATAATCATAAATTTACTTTAATTGTCTCATTCCCTATTATAATTACAATAATAACTATAATAGACTATGTCTATCAAATTGTCCCCATCATACTTGGTACCCCCCCCCCTCTGCCGCGCGGGCAACGCCACTGGCGATGTCAGAGTTGTAGGCATGGCAAAGCTGTTAGGTTAGGTTACAATCTGCACTTCTCTGGCAATTCTTTGTGTAGATATTCCACTAAAATAAAAAGTGTCCGTACATTGATTTAGTCCGTGGACGAAATATACGGCAAATAACTGATACAAAACAAATTATAGTGGACGAATTGACCAAGAAAAAGTTTTGGTTGTGGACGAATCGTCTCGAGTTCAACAGTGGACGAATTTTAAGTGGACGAATCGTCTGCATCCCAACAGACCTATCCCCCCAGGCTCCACACATTTGCACTCGTCCACGGACTACGAGTACGTAAATAGTTTTCCAAAATGTGACACAGTAATTAATACAGTGAAGCCTGCCTATGCGGTCACCTGTCTTAAGTTGTTACTTAATATCCTCCCACATGACTTGACCTGTATTAAGCAGGCACCTGATATTATATTCAGTTCACAGTAATTAAAACTAAACGGTGGCGCAAGAAGGTGCTAAAAAGTGTGTGTGTGGGGGGGGGGGGGGGGGTCACACATATATGTCTATAAATGTAAATATATATAAACCATCTCTGCTGCTGCTAAATAAAGAAAAGTTGGAGGCACATGCCCTCAATCACCCACCCCACCTCCACCCACGCTTCCTACGCCAAAGCTAAATATCACTTAGTCTTATAAGTCAACAATTCATGCGTACAATATACCATAACCGTATTACTTGGACCCAGGCACCTGTTCCCACTTCACGACTTCATAGTTCGGTCCTGACGAATATATACCTTCCAGAAACGTTTTGTTATCTAGAACGCATTTATTTCTTGACACCATTCAGTGTATGTAATTGTAGATATGTTCATCATCAGTTGCTCGGTTCCTCAGTTTGTCGTAGTCCCTTTAGTCTCCGCTCACCTCGGAGTACTCGGCGTGTACATTCGACTGATTTCCGATGTGACTTAAGTCCCTCAAATTGCTATAGTCATGGCTGGTTGCTCCGGGTGCGTTGAGACGTACACGATCGACACGATCGATATGCTGATGATATAGTTTTAATAGAAGAAAATGAAAGGGAGCTACAAACTCTATTAGACGGTTTGTCAATGTGCTGTATGAAACGTAGAATGACGGTTAATCCTAAAAAAAAGTACCGTATTGCACTTGAGACCACAATCTGTAACACGTACACTATTTAAGTTATTCATCAATAACATTACTATAAACACTTCTGATAGATACTGTAACCTAGGCCTTGTACTAACAGAACATCTAGATTTTAATATTATGGCGAAAATTGTATCCCAGTCGGCTGGTAGGGCCCTGGGTTTAATAATATCAAAATGCAAATATATGGGTGGTGTTCCTTTTGCAGTATTCACAATACTGTATGATGCACTTGTACGTTCTGTCATAGATTACGGACCAGCCATTTGGGGTACAATCTGGCGAGGTACTGGTGTATAAATGCCTATGTCAGTACCGGAATTGTCTTCGATCTAGGAAACTAAGTCCGGGGTTTGCGTGCCTGAACCTTAGGGATATGGGCACGTTAAGTGAGTTCCATTCCATTCCATTCTATCTAGGTGCTGGTAAATACACATTCATTGCAGCAGTACAAGGTGATATGGGTTGGGTTCCTTCTTCACATAGACAGTGGAAAGTCGTTATTGCACAGTGGTGTCGAATTGTTAATTGTGACACATTTTGACAGTTTTTAAGAAAACATTTTATGGGGTCAAACCAATGGGTACCCTTCAAAAAGGAAGTTTTAAAACTGTAGAACTTTTATGTAAAACAATTATTTATTCAGTATGGCATCCCTGATTTTACTAATGTTAATATAAAAAAGAAAAGTGTTGTATAACCCGGATACCAGAGTGTGTTAACCAGATTTACCCTACAGATAGGTTAAATAAGGTTCAAGGGATACTTGTATTAATAGAAAAGGAGGTAACAAACTTCAAACTTAAACATTTATGTAAAAACAAATATATAACTGAGTTTTATTGCACATCATTTTTACCTATTGCTCATAGAAGTGCGTTTGCCAAGTGTGGCACCTCTTAGAATTGAAAGGGGGGGGGGGAGGGGGGTACGAAAATATTCTAGAAAATGAACGATTATATTTTTATTGTAATAGTTTTATTGAAAATGAAGAACATGTTATTTTAGCTTGTCCATTGTATAATGATTTTAGAACAATTTTATTTAACAACGCTGCGGCAATTAATGATAATTTTACTGATCTTAGTTGTCATGATAAAATGATATTTTTATTTTCCAACAATTTTATTATGCGATCTTGTGCCAAAACCTGTGCACAAATTTTAAAAGTAAGAAAAAGTTATTTATTTGAAAAGTTGTAACTATTATATTTCATTTTAATGTTCTTTTATTTGTATAATATTATCGTCTCTCATAACTCTGTACTGTGTGGCTTTTAAAATATTATGTATATTGTTTTATATTTTTATATAACATGTATGTAATTTTTAAAAAGGTGAGACGGGAATAAAATATTGAATTGAATTGAATTGAATCCAACGGGTAATCGGAGGAAGTGCTCTGTCGATTGTGTTTCGGTAGGGCAGAGAAATCGCTTAATCCAGAAAATATTACCGCTTCATCTTGAGATCCGCGGTTTGGTTTGGCCACAGCTGACGAGAGTTTGATTTTTTTGTCATCAGAAATGGCGCCAGCCGCCATGTTGTGATAAACCCCGTCAACGTGTGTCGCGGGGCCTGTCATACTGTGGATGGTAAACAATTCAGTCTGTAGTCCTGAGGCTTCTTACTCGGAGATTTGGTGCTGAAATATGACGTTAACAAGACATTAGACTTCCACATAGAACCACTGCTGTGTCTAACAGATGGGGTGGTTTGTGGTTCGCGGGGGATGGGCAGTTGGCTAGTCTCAGTAAATATACGAAACATGTCCTTTTGTTTGCGTTTTTTGGTTGTTGTTGTTGGGGGGGGGGGGGGGGGGGGGGGGGGGGTCTTTTTTTTTCTGTCTTTTTTGCTTTGAAGTACTATGTTTGTCTAGCTGGAAAACACCTTTATTATGTTTACTGACCCACACACGCCCACCGTCCCACCCACCCATCCCCAGTTATTTTAGTCTACGTTTGGCCTTGGAGAATAAGATACCAATAAAATAAATGCATTTGATAGTCTATAAGGAAAATAGAAGCAGTGGTTTTAATCACAAACAATCACTGCGGTATGACAACAAATCTATGACCGTTAATTCCAGAAAATATTACCCTGAGAAGACTGGAAATGGATGTTTCCAACACACCCCACAAAATACAATACAAATATATTTAATTTAGCAAACAAACCTAATAATAATTAAAACGATAATACAAAACAACCACAAAAATAGTAGTAAAACCTCCCACAGATACTAATTTTGAAAAAGAAGAAGAAAAAGACATTTAAAAAACGTATTCAAAAACCAAACGAAAGAAACCCACAAAAACCCACAAAGAACCAAACAACTTTTAGATATTATAGAACATTGTCTCAGAGTGGGTGATGTCATTTTATGTATTTATATGAGTAAATAATACCATTTGACACTTTAATAAACAAATTGATCATAAAGTATTCGAGAACAGCTCTAAGTGATTAGCTACAATACACTTTGAAATAATACTAGCGTGTCAAACCAACGTCTAAAAACAGTTCTACTTAAAGGACACATTTTAACTTTAAAACAAAATAATCAATCAATCAATCAATAATTTAATTCCAAGTAGTTTAGTCCTCCGACCCATGTTACAATCATATTATTACACATTTATTTCTACAATATATTATGCACGCGTGTGTCTAATGTTTGTTTTGGGTTTTGTTTTGTTTTTTGTTTTTTGTTTGGGGTTTTTGTGGGGTTTTTTGTTGTGGGTTTTTTTGTTTGGTTTTTTTTTTTTTGGGGGGGGGGGGGGGGTTGTATACATTTAAAGTTCATACTATTAAAATATATAATAGCATAAGTGGGAACGTTCGTCATGTTGGTATTTTTTTACTTATACATTTGTCTCATTATCAAAGCTACGCAGTCAATAGTTTTAAGAGACACGCGTACGGACACACATATAGATATACATACATATGTATACCGGCCTCGGTGGCGTCGTGGTTAGGTCATTGGTCTACAGGCTGATAGGTACTGGGTTCGGATCCCAGTCGAGGCATGGGATTTTTAATCTAGATACCGACTCCAAACCCTGAGTGAGTGCTCCGCAAGGCTCAATGGGTAGGTGTAAACCACTTGCACCGACCAGTGATCCATAACTGGTTCAACAAAGGCCATGGTTTGTGCTATCCTGCCTGTGGGAAGCGCAAATAAAAGATCCCTTGCTGCCAATCGGAAGAGTAGCCAATGTAGTGGCGACAGCGGGTTTCCTCTCAAAATCTGTGTGGTCCTTAACCATATGTCTGACGCCATATAACCGTAAATAAAATGTGTTGAGTGCGTCGTTAAATAAAACATTTCTTTCTTTCATTAAGACAAACAAAGCAAAGAGTCTGTGACAAGACAACCGATCGCATTCAACACTTTTGATGCATTGTCAAATGATCATAGTTGACAACTTGGACCTTTGATAACTGTAAACTGTATGTCTTGTTTTATGTGACACTGAACTAGAGCAGTTCGGCGATTAAAGGGGCATGCTTTGGTTTCTTTTAGCAGCTTGGGGATTAACACACATGTAATTACGTTTTGTCGTTAAATACAATAATATCTTTTAAATATACATGTAATAAGTAAAGTTTGTTTTGTTTACCAACACTACTATAGTACAATTATGGACCATTGGATGTCAAACATTTGGTAACTTTGACACAAGTGAAATCAAGTGAACAATTTCATGTTGGTAACATCATCTCAAAAATAGGTCATATTTGTGAAAATGTAATCATGATTGTAATCATGATTACTGGGCAGTGTAATCGCAATCGTAATCGATTATTTTCATTTTCCTTGTAATCGTAATCGTAATCATGACATTCTTAAGTAATCGTAATCGTAATCGATTACTTTTGTCATGTAATCGCCCCATGTCTGATATATATATATATATATATATATATATATATATATATATATATATATATATATATATATATATATATATTCAAAATACAAAATATATACATACATACACAGGCACACATATATACATATATACTGAGTCATTATATATATATATATATATAGGATATGGTACCGGGAGCGAATCAAAATACCAAAATATGTCCGTGGCTTACACAGGCACACCACCGATACCGGTATACGCACGATCATACACTGAGTTTATTGTAAGTCGCTATGGGTCTGTTTTGGTACCGGGCTGCAGGAGTACTGACAGACTTATTCTCTTATTGGATAGTGTTAGCCTGATACTGTGATAGAGAATTTTTACATGGAATCGCCACGACTCTCAAATGTAACCTTTTATAGCTAAAGCCGTAGATAGAGAATTTTTACATGGAATCGCCACGACTCTCAAATGTAACCTTTTATAGCTAAAGCCGTAGATAGAGAATTTTTACATGGAATCGCCACGACTCTCAAATGTAACCTTTCATAGCTAAAGCCGTAGATAGAGAATTTTTACATGGAATCGCCACGACTCTCAAATGTAACCTTTTATAGCTAAAGCCGTAGATATTCTGAGGGATTATTTTAGTCAATAAAATGTTTGTAATGAAATAAAGATGCGTCCGTTACTGGTGTTTAAATTTATGAGGGAAATAACCCAAAGGGGATAGAATTCAGGGGGAAACGGTTTTGGGGTGGGGCTTTACCGGCGCTGCCTTAGAATCCTTGGTGTACTTTAAACAAACTGTCCTGGAGGTTGCTGCTACTATAACATGTTTCCAACTAAAAGATCCTTATTAAAATAAAATTATATTTTGAGTGCATTATTTTGATTATAATATTAGTAAAAGGTGGTGCTGGTGGTGGGGTTTTTGGTGTGTGTGGGGTTTTTTGGGTTTTTTGTGGTTTTTTGTGTGTTTTTTAACGACACAATTAGAGCACATTGATTGATTAATCATCAAACATTCGGTAAACAGAAAAACCGCTACATTTTTCCATTAGCAGCAAGGTATCTTTTATATGGACTTTCCCACGGACAGGAAAGCACGTATTACGGCCTTTGACCTGTTGTGGCGCACTGGTTGGAATGAGAAAAAAACAATCAGTTTAGAATATTAGTATGTATGTCCAATGCGTGTTTTGGTCAAACCTAATGGTGGTAGAAGTGTTTACATTTTGTGTTACTTGGTAATAATATTATGTTTTTCGTATGTACAAAATTATTGCGAAGTAAAATCCATTTTTTAATACAGTGAAACCTCGCAAGACCGGACCCTCTTTATAAACCGGAGTTCCCTCAAAACCGGACGTTTTACAGAGTCCGTTTTTAAAAACCAGGACAAAACGTAACCTCTCTAAGCCGGATCCCTCATAAAACCGGACATTTGTCTTTATCCCAAGGGTGTCTGGTATAGAGGGTTTTCACTGTACTACACACATTGGATATACACATTTATTCTAAATAAGCAAATGCATTGAATGTGTAATTTTATTCTTTAAAAGAAAAATCTGTTAGCTTTTATAATAGCAGTGAACCCAGGACGATCTGTTTAAAGTACATGATCAAAACAAACTGCATATTATTATTAAAGTGAAACTCCTTAAACCGGACACCATCGGGACCAAGTAAAACGTCCGGTATTAAGAGGTATTCGGGTTAGCCAGGTTCCCTTCTATACTGATATTTTAAAAGGGGCCGTGAAAAATGTCCGGCATTGAGGGAATGCCGGTTTACAGAGAGTCCGGTTTTGAGAGGTGTCACTGTATTATATTAAAGGATTATAGGGCAGAGTAAAGTTCATCCCACCATTTTCACCTGATCTTTTTTCTCCATGGGCCATTTTTCCCCATGAACACAAACACTGTTTATGGACTCATTCCTATTTCATTACAAACATTTTATTCATTAAAATTATCTCACAAAATATGTCCAGCTATTGCTATAAAAGTAGTGAAGCGATTCCACGTAAGAATTCTAATACTGGACGGCGTTCGTAACCCAGTAACAACACTTTGCAACCGTTGTCATGTTTGAGACCTACATACGGTATTGAAGTGTTGGCATGTGTCACAGTTACTCCGGGTCGAGTAAATTCGTCCGTGACACCACACGAAAGTAGGCGAAAACTAGGTTCGGCCTATATTAGATTAACAGTCATATTTCTAACGGTCTATACTATAGCCAAATTCAGAGAAATTCCACTGGACATCGGCGTTTAGTGGGACCATATAAAACGACCTATGTTTAAGGGTAGTTAATAAAACTCTTTTTTTTAAATTGTTACCTCGAGTAAATATGTTTATTATTTAAGGTTAAAGTGTTTTGTTTAACGACACCACTAGAGCACATTGATTTATTAATCATCGGCTATTGTATGTCCAACAATTTATAATTCTTACATAATCTTATAGAGGAAACCCGCTTCATTGTTTCATTAGTAGCAAGGAATATTTTAAATGCATCATCCCACAAACAGGATAGCTCATACCACGGACTTTGGTATACCAGTCGTGGTGCACTGGCCGGAACCTGTTTATTATTTATTTAACCATTTAGAATAGAGTATCCCCATTAATTGTTTTACCGACGCATGCCATTTTCCTATATTGTTTTGCTTTAATAGCTGATCTAGGCGACATAATACTGCCCGATTCTCTATTTTAACATTCAGAAGTGGGGCGCTATTTCCCTGTTTGTAATAAACACATTGCAAAAAAAGTGTGTGTTGTATGAGGCTAGCGGACGATAACCGCCAATAGCAAATAAGACAACAGTTTATTAAAAATGTAGTTATGTTTGTATTTTGCATTAGTAAATGATTATACAGTGAAACCCCTCTATACCCTTGAGACAAAGACAAATGTCCGGTTAAACGAGGGACCCGGTTTAGATTGATTCAGTTTTTGGCTTGGTTTTTAAAAACGGAGTCTGTAAAATGTCCGGTTGGGAGGGATCTCCGGTTTATAGAGGGTCCGGTCTTGAGAGGTTTCACTATATAATATGGTAAGGTGAAATTGCTGATTTTAACCATGTGGTTCTTTTTTTCGTCTCTTTTTGTTTTCAAGAAGATTAAAACAATGTCCCCAACACTCTTTGGTGTATGGTCTGGGTGCGATGCTACATTAGTTTTATTATGAAATGTTAACGTTATCACTAGTGGTAATTGATTGTATGCAAGGTAACCTGAACCTCAAGCTAGGAGCCGTTCTAAGCGATTGTTAAACTTCCGCCCGAAGGATATAGAGTAGCATGGCAGGAAGAACCAATGACAGGCGATTTCCCACAATGACAAGTATAACAAACATTCATTGTATTCGTAGCTGCTGACATATCAGAGAAAAAAGCTAAAGCTAAAAAAAAAGGAAAAAGAGAAAGAAAAAAAGAGCATTACAAAACATGCAATATGCAGTAGAACACCGCTGCGTCGAAGTTACTGGAACTGAAGGATTACGTTAAGTTATCGCCAATCAAATGACTGACAGAACTGAACAGAACAGAACAGAACTTTATTTTACTCTCAGGCTGTAAACCACGGCAATATGAGGTACATAATACAATAATACAATAATACATGTATTTGACAAGATGGCAAATGTATAAGTATTTCACATAAATAAATAAACAAACATTATTTTTTCATTTCATTTCATTTCTCCGTGCTTGCATCCAATTAAGGTTGAAGCACGCTGTCCTGGGCACACACCTCAACTATCTGGGCTGTCAGTCCATGACAGTGGGTTAATTGTTATTTGGTTAGTGATTAGTGAGAAAGAAAAGGGTGTAGTGGCCTTACACCTACCCATTTAGCCGTTAAGAACTCGCTCTGGGTTGGAGCCGGTACCGAGCTGCGAACCCTGTACCTAACAGCCTGTAGACTGATGGCTTAACCTCTGCGCCACCATGGCCGGTATAGTATTTTTTCAAAATCACCTTTACACGTGTCTTCTTTTTTCATGTAATAACTACTCCATTTAGAGTATTGTCCTAGTAGATAAATCTACCACGGTTAAGCTTAGATTACCCAAAGGCAATTCAATGCGTTCCACAGTCACAATTTCTTAATTGATACACTGTGGAGTTGTCAGATTGAATGAGTACTAGTATCCGTGAAAGTGTGAAAATTGCTTATCTACTGTTGCACCTTGTCACTGTTGTTTAACATAAAAAAATGTTTATATAATTTACAGTGGTCGTTTAACATGGGCACTTTAGTGACTTGGAGATCCAGTTTAGTCTAGATCCCAACCCTTGTTTGCAACATATTCGCCTGACAATACGCTTCAACAGTCAGTAGCACGTTTTGGCCAACTATTATTGCCAGACACGGGTGTTGTCAGCTAGACAGTTTACCGGTATCTGTGAACCTGTCGCCTGATTTTGTGATGCCAGTCTCTCTTCAAACTCTCAGACACATCACACTTAATTATTATTCTCAAGTTCTTCACCATTCATCCATGATGTGTACATTGCAAGTGATGACTATTTTTAAAAAGGCGACCCCCCCCCCCCCCCCCCCCCCCCCCCCCCACACACACACCTACCCAATAATTCTGAATCAAAAATAGTATTGGTAGTAAATCTTAAGGCAGAGATAAATTTTACTTGTAGAATGCAGGGAATTGAATTTCCGGACATCTAGTTTTCAACATATCCTCAATCCCCCCCCCCCCCCCCCAGAACTTTTGCTTTGTGCCCTCGATCTCAGTCAGACCCCCCACCCCCGTTCATGTCTACTTGCTTCTGCCGTGTCTGCGCTCTGCGACATTCTTGCAAAGTTGAGCAAGTTTCTGCGACTATTATCCCTCAAAAAGGTTTCTTTTCATCGGCGTCAATCTTTGTCGGTTGGCTAATGTTACTGCCAAATAGTTCGTACGACTCTCTACTACTATTAATCTGCCACAACCACGGACAGTGACAACTATCTAATGCTAGGTTCAGACTACCAACTGCCATGACAAAGTTGGCCCACTTTCTGCTGTCCCGATTTCCACGACTGTCCAGTTGCCAGACTGAGTGCTCTTACGAGTCGATGTACGTCATATAACCCATTAGTTTGTAACCTGTGCGCAACGAACGTAAATTGTCAGTTGAGGAAATTACAACGCAGCCGTCGATTTGGCCAACTTCATCGTTACAGATAACAGTCTGATGCTAGCATTACTGTCAGTGTGCATGGTATCTTACTGTCAGTGTGCATGGTATCGTACTGTCAGTGTGCATGGTATCTTACTGTCAGTGTGCATGGTATCTTACTGTCAGTGTGCATGGTATCTTACTGTTGGAGTGCATGGTATCTTACTGTCAGTGTGCATGGTATCGTACTGTCAGTGTGTTTATCTTACTGTCTGTGCATGGTATCTTACCGTCAATGTACATGATATCCTACTGACGGTGTGCATGATATTGTACTGTCAGTGTGTTTATCTTACTGTCAGTGTGCATGGTATCTTACTGTCAGTGTGCATGGTATCGTACTGTCAGTGTGTATGATATCGTACTGTCAGTGTGCATGGTATCGTACTGTCAGTGTGCATGATATCTTACTGTCAGTATGCATGGTATCGTACTGTCAGTGTGCATGATATCGTACTGCCAGTGTGTTTATCGCACTGTCAGTGTATTTATCGTACTGTCAGTGTTTATATTACTGTCAGTGTGATCATGGTACTGTCAGTGTGTTTATCGTACTGTCGGTGTGTTTATCTTACTACCAGTGTGTTTATCGTACTGTTAGTTACTGCCAGTTTGTTTATCGTACAGTCAGTGTCTTTATCTTACTGTCAGTGTGCGTATCTTACTACCAGTGTGTTTATTGTACTTCAGTTACTGTCAGTGTGTTTATCGTACTGTCAGAGTGTTCATTGTACTGTCAGTGTGTTTATCGTACTCTCGGTGTGTTTATCGTACTGTCAGTGTGCGTATCTTACTACCAGTGTGTTTATCGTACTGTCAGTTACTTTCATTGTGTTTATCGTACTGTCGGTTACTGTCAGTGTGTTTATCGTACTGTCAGTGTGTTTATCGTACTGTCAGTGCGCGTATCTTACTACCAGTGTGTTTATTGTACTTCAGTTACTGTCAGTATGTTTATCGTACTGTCAGTGTGTCCATCGTATTGTCAGTGTGTTTATCGTACTCTCGGTGTGTTTATCATACTGTCAGTGTGCGTATCTTACTACCAGTGTGTTTATCGTACTGTCAGTTACTTTCAGTGTGTTTATCGTACTGTCGGTTACTGTCAGTGTGTTTATCGTACTGTCAGTGTGTTTATCGTACTGTCATTGCGCGTATCTTACTACCGGTGTGTTTATCGTACTGTCCGTTACTGTCATTGCGTTTATCGTACTGTCAGTTACTGTCATTGTGTTAATCGTACTGTCAGTTACCACCAGTGTATTTATCGTAAAGTCAGTTACTGCCAGTGTATTTATTGTACTGACGGTTACTGCCAGTGTGTTTATCGTACTGTCAGTTACTACCAATATGTTTATCTTACTGTCAGTTACTGCCAGAGTGTTTATCGTACTATCAGTTACTACCAGTGTGTTTATCGTACTGTCAGTTACTGTCAGTGTATTTATCGTACTGTCAATTACTGCCAATGTGTTTATCGTACTGTTAGTTACTACCAGTATCTTTATCGTACTGTCAGTTACTACCAGTGTGTTTATCGTACTGTCAGTTACTACCAGTGTGTTTATCGTACTGTCAGTTACTGTCAGTGTGTTTATCGTACTGTCATTACTGTCAGTGTGTGTATTGTACTGTCATTACTGTCAGTGTGTGTATCGTACTGTCAGTTACTGTCAGTGTGTTTATCGTACTGTCAGTGTATTTATCGTACTGTTAGTTACTGCCAGTGTGTTCATCGTACTGTCAGTTATTGTCAGTGTATTTATCGCACTGTTAGTTACTGTCAGTGTGTTTATCGTATTGTCAGTTACTACCAGTGTGTTTATCGTACTGTCAGTTACTGTCATTGTATTTTTCGTACTGTCAGTTACTACCAGTGTGTTTATCGTACTGTCAGTTACTACCAGTGTCTTTATCGTATTGTCAGTTAATGTCAGTGTGTTTATCGTACTGTTAGTTACTGCCAGTA